>NW_010243084.1:0-6843 GCF_000690775.1 Eurypyga helias | reverse complement strand
ACCTGCGGGCCACACTTCCCCTGATCCAGCCCAGGATACGGTTCACAAAAACTGCCCGTGCCCTCGTAAAAGCACCGGTGTGACCGCAAAGCCACGCAGCAGCCCCTTCTGGGTCACATCCCCCAGGGGCCAACCTGACCTTGTTTGTCATTTGCCCCGTGAAACCTCACCCTTAGCCTGGACGGGTTGGTTTAAGCCATAGCTCGGGTGACCCCCAGGAACACTCTCCTGGGCAAACAGCGCTGGCTTCACCCCGTTTCTAAAGCGCCGCCTGCCAAACCCCGTTTTCCTTCAGCCTCCCCTGCAGCCCCCAAGGCACCGCGCACCCCGGATAGGAGGCGCTGCTGGGGATGGAATTAAACGCCAACAACGTTTGGGGGAGGATTTATTTCAAAACCGGGGGACACACCCCAAATAAAGAGCCTCGCTGCCGTTCTGTGGTCAGGTGCTGCTATCTGGTGGCCAAGCGCCGGCAGAGACCGTGAGGAATCATAGAATCACACAGACTGGTTTGGGTTGGAAGGGACCTCAAAGATCATCCAGTTCCAACCCCCTGCCATGGGCAGGGACACCTTCCACTAGACCAGGTTGCTCCAAGCCTCATCCAGCCTGGCCTTGAAGACATCCAGGGATGAAAGACATCCAGGAATGAGCCAATGGTGTCCCCATTATTATTAGGAAATGATAACCGCATCCCGGTGATGCAAAAGGACGGTGCAGTGGGGAGGGACAGACAACATGAGGACACAGGGGGACAGTCCTGCCTACCCAAGTCGCTCTCCTGTGCGAGCGTCACCCGCTGTGCTGGTTTTGGCTGGGGTAGAGTTAAATTTTTCACAATAGCTGGCACGGGTTTGTGTTTTGGATTTGTGCTGGAAACAGTTGATAACACAGGGATGTTTTGGTTACTGCTGAGCAGTGCTGACACAGAGTCGAGGACTTATCACCCCACCAGCGAGTGGGCTGGGGGGGCACAAGGAGCTGGGAGGGGACACAGCCGGGACAGCTGCCCCCAGCTGACCAACGGGACATTCCAGACCATATGGCATCAAGCTGGGGAAGATGAACAGAGGGGCAGATTGTTTGGAGTTAGTGTTCACCTTTCCCAGTAACCACTAGGCACGATGGAGCCCTGCTCTCCTGGGGATAGCTGAGCACCCACCTGCCCACGGGAAGTGGTGAATGAATTCCTTGTTTTGCTTCCCTTGTGTGCTCAGCTCTTGCTTTACCTATTAAACTGTCTTTGTCCCAACGCACGCCTCACCCTTCCAACTGAGCTGCCAGCAGGAGTTCAACCACCACACCCCCCTGGCAGGCGAAGGGCAGGCAGAGGATTCACCTTTCTGAACCAGGCTGCATCTGGCTGGGGTCAGCCTCCAGCCGTGTTCCTTCCCGCCTGCGCATATCACCTGCCAGGAGGCAGAAAGGGAACCCGGGGTGCTGGTCGGCAGCAGGCTCCGACGCCCCAGCAGCTGAGGGCAAACCGCATCCTGGGGCGCATCCAGCAGCCCGAGAGGACACTGTCCTCCTGCATTCAGCACCGACTCCCTGATGGATGCAGTTCTGGGCCCCGCTGCTTAAAACACACGTGAAGGCCCCCCCGAGTGTGTCTGGGCAGCAGATCCAGAATGCTGGTAGGGAAGGACTGCCCCGCTGGAATTACATGCGAAGCTGTTCAGGGCTCAGCTGCTCGCTGGCCAGCACTTCACCCGTGTTGCTGCTGGCAGCCCTGGAACTCCCTCCACCCACAAGCTCCAAGTCAAGCTGTCAGTTTTTTCCCTTTAAACAGCATGAGGGGTTTTCCCTCTTATTTCCCACTTTTTTCTCCCACACTGAGAAGTTACTCAGGAGAAACAAGTGTTTTAACCCAAGTACCCAGATAAATGGCTCAGCCAGCACTAGTAGGGTGCCTGGAACCAAAGGGAAGGGCCACAAAACCACGTGGATGAAGCTGCTGTGGCTCCAGGCCAGAGCTGTTTTAAGAGCTCTGACAATTCCACGTGGATTTTTAGGGCCCTGTGAGAGGGTGATGTGTCCCCACCAGCCTCATCCTCCCAGGATTGTTCCAGATGTCTCTCCAAGGCCCCTTAACCCAGAGCCCACACACACCCCTGTGGCTCACACACAGCTACGTGTTCTCTTCTCCCTTTACTGCTACTTTCACACAGAAGAAAACACAGAACCATTATGATGCCCATTAAATAGTTTTTATTCCTTAGGACATGAATTGCATTTCCACTGGTTTACAGTACTGTAAAGTGCAATGGTATTCATCTCCCCTCCTGCACACATGTTCAAGTATTTAAAATGCCCAGAAAAGTGTGGTTGGTTTTTTTTAAACTTTTTTTTTTATTTTTACAGCAGCTCAGTTACGGAGTTTTACTCTGGCAAAATACACCCAGACACGTCTGGATCCTTCAACCTCCCCCCCCTCAAAGCTGGGGGTCCTCCGATGCTGGCTACTAGTGGAATGCATCACCCCATGTCTTTAGTCCACCTCCTCGATGGTTGGTCCAGAAGAAGCTCCACCAGAAGGAGGAGCTCCGCCACCCGGGAACCCGCCAGGCATCCCACCAGGCATCCCTCCGGCGCTCTGGTACAGCTTGGTGATGATGGGGTTGCACACCTTCTCCAGCTCCTTCTGCTGATGCTCAAACTCCTCCTTCTCGGCCGTCTGCAAGGGACAAAAGCTCAGTACCGGCTGGTCTTTCCCTCATCGCTCATCCCTCATCCCTCCTTCAACACCAACTGGCAGGAGCTGGCTAAGGCACTCCAACAGCCTTTACTCCCAGCCTGTTTTCCCCTCTAGACTAGGGCATTTCTGGTCTAGCTCCAACAAAACCAACCGGCTTTAGGACTCCCTCAACCCACTCCTACAGCTTACACTGCTCCTGGAGCAACAGGCCCTCATTCCAGGTTAGAGGGGATCCTACTTCCAAGCTAGCCAGCCTGGATTACCAGGAACCCAGAGCTCACAGGCTGCGGTCGCTCAGACATCCAAGGAAGGTACTTGGGCCAACACAAGTCTTTCAACTTCTGGTGGAAACTACGAATGGCTTTGGAATCACTTTCATCACAGCAACCAACAGCCCTCTCCATCCTCCCGAGCGTTCCCTGCCGTCGAGACACTGAACACTGACCAAACAGAGCGTGACATACCTGGTTCTTGTCCAGCCAGTTGATGATTTCATTGCATTTGTCCAGGATTTTCTGCTTGTCCTCATCGGAGATCTTGCCCTGGAGCTTCTCATCTTCAACGGTCGCTTTCATGTTGAACGCGTAAGACTCCAGAGAGTTCTTAGAAGACACTTTATCACGCTGCTTCTCGTCTTCTGCTTTGTATTTCTCTGCCTCCTGCACCACCCGCTCGATGTCCTCCTTGCTCAGCCGGCCTGCACAACAGAGTCACATTTCCCATCACCACTTTCTCACACATTACACCCCCTCGCTCGATGTCCTCCTTGCTCAGCCGACCTGCGCAACACAGCCACGTTTCCCATCACGACTTTCTCGCCAGTTCTTTTTCACACATTACACCCCCCGTTTCAGCCTACGCCGCGGGGCAGGCAGCCAGGAAGAGAGGTGCCCTCATCTTAAACCCCTCCGCGGGCCGCCTCAGCCCCAGTGGGTTACTGCGCTAGGGAGGAGGCTCGTGGTTGTCCCTCGGGGCACACGCACTACAGCCAAATTCCAATAGACAAGCCAGGGCCCAACCAGTCTTCCGCCCTCAGACACACGGGATCCTTACCCTTGTCGTTGGTTATCGTGATCTTGTTCTCCTTGCCAGTGCTCTTGTCCACAGCAGACACGTTCAGGATGCCATTGGCATCAATGTCGAAGGTTACTTCGATCTGAGGTACGCCTCTGGGAGCAGGGGGAATGCCCGTCAGCTCAAACTTGCCCAGCAAGTTGTTGTCCTTAGTCATGGCACGTTCTCCTTCATATACCTAGTGAAGAAGCAGCAAAATTAAGCCTTAATTTCAACCACACACTATGAAGTCATCACGGCTATTATCTCCATGTGATGTGGTCGCTCAGACATCCAAGGAAGGTACTTGGGCCAACACAAGTCTTTCGACTTCTGGTGGAAACTACGAATGGCTTTGGAATCACTTTCATCACAGCAACCAGGTGTTCACCAGCACCCCTTGCTAAGGGTAGATCTGCCTTTACTTCAAGCATCGAGCACCACGAGTGCCGACAGCGTGGTGCCCGCAGGGTCTTACGATGACGTAAGCGTTACGGGCTCACCCCGGTGCCGCCTGCCTACCTGGATCAGCACACCAGGCTGGTTGTCGGAGTAAGTGGTGAATGTCTGCGTCTGCTTGGTGGGGATGGTAGTATTCCGTTTGATCAGCACCGTCATGACACCTCCAGCAGTCTCAATGCCAAGGGACAGAGGAGTCACATCCAGCAGCAGCAGATCCTGCACGTTCTCTGACTTGTCTCCGGACAGAATAGCAGCCTGGACAGCTGGGGGAAGAGGAAACACACCATTAGGAGCCCTGCAACCGACACACTATACCCTGCAGAGGCAAGGCCACAGCTCGCTCAGACATCCAAGGAAGGTTTTGGCCATCATCAGTAGACTTCTGGTGGAAACTACGAATGGCTTTGGAACCTGATTCATCATTGCAAGTCTGAAGTTACACTTTTTGATCCAGAATTTAGACCTAGGGCCTACACCAGTACTGCTCTGAAGCTTCAGTTCAGACAAGTACCAAGATTCCCAGCATCACCACCCAGTTCTAGCACATGAAAGACGTGCAACTGTCCTTACCTGCACCATAAGCCACAGCTTCATCAGGATTGATGCTCTTGTTCAGCTCTTTGCCATTGAAGAAATCCTGCAGCAGTTTCTGAATCTTTGGGATACGAGTAGACCCACCAACCAGCACGATATCGTGGATCTGCGATTTGTCGAGTTTGGCATCCCGCAGGGCCTTTTCCACAGGATCCAGGGTGCCACGGAAGAGGTCGGCATTCAGCTCTTCGAAGCGAGCTCTGGTGATGGAGGTGTAGAAGTCAATACCCTCATAGAGAGAGTCAATTTCGATACTGGCCTGCGTACTGGACGACAGAGTACGCTTTGCTCGCTCGCAGGCGGTGTTCTTTTGTTCTCGCTGATGTCCTTCTTGTGCTTGCGCTTGAACTCGGCGATGAAGTGGTTGACCATGCGGTTGTCAAAGTCTTCTCCACCCAAGTGAGTGTCACCTGCGGTGGATTTCACCTCAAAGATGCCATCTTCAATAGTCAGAATCGACACATCAAAGGTGCCACCTCCAAGGTCGAAGATAAGGACATTCCTTTCAGCACCAACCTGGAGGAAGATATTAGTTTTCATAATGCAATTCCATTTTCTGCTGCTTGTTTAGCAGGTTTACTGGGAGGACACCGGAGACACTGGTCACCCCATAGCGTACCTTTTTGTCCAGACCATAGGCTATGGCAGCAGCTGTCGGCTCATTGATGATTCGCAGCACATTGAGCCCCGCAATGGTTCCAGCATCCTTTGTTGCCTGACGCTGGGAGTCATTGAAATAGGCTGGTACAGTCACTACAGCATTAGTAACAGTCTGTAAAAAGAAAAAGCAAGCAGAAGTAATCAGCTGTGTTTGTTACCTACTCATACACAGGAGTCTTTCTTACATTTCACTGAACTCCTAAACCTCACCTTCCCAAGATATGCTTCTGCAATTTCCTTCATTTTGGTTAAAACCATGGAAGAAATTTCTTCTGGGTAGAAACTCTTTGTCTCGCCTTTGTACTCAACCTGGACTTTTGGCCTGCCAGCATCGTTCACCACAGTGAAAGGCCAGTGCTTCATATCAGACTGGACAACAGAATCATCAAATCTACGCCCAATCAATCGTTTTGCATCTGGAAAAGAGTAGTTGACCGGATTAAATATTTTTATTCACAAGAGGAAACATCAACTTCTTCCTAATAAATGATACGTGATACTTAACATCAGAATTATTACTGCCTTGTCAAGGCCTAGCTGCAGGCACCACTAGGTTTTACTTCTTGAATACACACAAACTCAACATTATCAGCTCACAGCTGCTCTATGTATCGTAAACCACAGCGCAGTCTAGGAATTAAGACTCACACTTAGTCAAGGCCACGTAACACTAACTGCCAAGACCATCCTGCAGCAAACCAAGATTTTAACCGTAAGACATATACTTTCCCTGTACATATTAAAAACTTTGTTATTAGTCACGCAGCCAGATTGTTCATAATAAAACAGGCAAAGAGTTTTCATTTCCAAGAGGAAATTAAGCTGTATATACATCCTGAAGCCATACCAAAAACTGTGTTCGTTGGATTCATCGCAACTTGGTTCTTTGCAGCATCGCCGATCAACCTCTCTGTATCTGTGAAGGCAACGTAGCTTGGCGTGGTCCGGTTACCCTGGTCGTTGGCAATGATTTCCACCTTCCCATGTTGGAATACACCAACACAGGAATAGGTGGTGCCAAGATCAATTCCGACAGCTGGTCCCTTCGACATCTTGTCTGAGAAAAAGAAAAAAAAAAAAAGAATATAAGTGTAAAATGGAATGTAAATTGAAGTGTTTCGCTGCTGTTGTCCCACGTTTCACCAGCAGCCGCTCCTTAGCGCAGACTTGGTGCCATTTAGAAGCTCTACTGGTTGGTGTCCGGCCCAGCCACGTGGTCCAGGCGCCGGCGCGGGACTCCATCTCCCATCACCCCCCTCCCCGCTCCATCACGTGCTAGGGGCGGACCCCTTGGGCGCTGGGAAATGCAGTCGCCGCTCGGCGGGGGCCGAGCTTGGCATCCCATGTGGCCTGGCACAGCCCCAGCCCTGCTGCGACAC
>NW_010243083.1:431-4614 GCF_000690775.1 Eurypyga helias | reverse complement strand
GATGAAGTTTTTGAGAAAGGGAAAATAATAATCCAAATCCTCCCTAAAGCCGGTTTTGCCATAAAACAAAGTAAGGTTAAGGGACCTGCACAGGAGATCCAGTTCCTAGGAGTAAAATGGCAAGATGGGGATGATCAACAAAATCACAGCGATGTCCCCACCAACGAGCAAAAAGGAAACAACTTTCCTAGGTGTCGTGGGTTTCTGGCAGATGCATATTCCAAATTACAGCCAAATTGTCAGCCCTCTCTATGCAGTGACTCGTAAGAAAAATTATTTCAGATGGGGCCCTGAGCAGCGACAAGCCTTTGAACAGATCAAGCAGGAAATCATGCATGAAGTAATCCTTGGACCGGTCCGGAATGAGCAAGATGTAAAGAACGTGCCCTACACCACAGCCAGGGAGAATGGCCCTACCTGGAGTCTCTGGCAGAAAGAACCAGGGGAGACCCAAGGTCGACCCCTAGGATTTTGGAGCCAGGGATACAGAGGCTCTGAGGCTCACTACACTCCAACCGAAAAGGAAATTCTGGCAGCTTATGAGGGAATTCGATCTGCCTCAGAAGTGGTTGAAGCTGAAGCACAGCTCCTCCTGGCACCTCGACTACCCGTGCTGGGCTGGATGTTCAAAGGCAGAGTCTCTTCTACTCATCATGCCACTGATGCTACATGGAGTAAATGGGTCACACTGATCACACAACAAGCTCAAATAGGAAATTGCAGAGGTGGGGGGTACAAGCAGGAAGGGGGAATAGTTAGCTCTAAGTATAGACGATAAAAGTACTGTAGAGAAATACTTGTCATTAAAATAAAATAGGTGTGGGAGTGAAATCAAGTCTTTAAGTTCATTTAGAAATCATGTAAAGGAACATCTATGGAGCTACAACCAACCATTATTTCACACTTGGTGAATTTTACTTGGGTTTTATTTAAAAAGTATTTTAGTTACATGCCTCTGATCACATTTCAGCGACGGGCTTCAGAGGCATAACTACTGTGATTCCAAACCTTAGGCTGCTCTGGAAAGGACTGTAACACCTTAAAGGAGGCCTTATGAGCAAGCAGGGACCATACAGCAAAGACAGTCCAACCACAAATTACAGTCAAAAATACCCTAGGTGTACTTATATGACATATAAAAAAACCCAACCCACACTTATTACTTCTAATATGGATGCAGCTATAGCAGCAAAGCTGAGCTTTACAGCAATACAACTAAGGCAGTCTCCATATTTCCCCAATAGCCATCCTAGCAGAGGCACAGGTTTTGGTTTGCCTTTTTTTTTTTTTTCTTCTCCTAGAATAGCTGCATTAAGGGCTCTTACCAGGTGAACTGTGCTATGGAGTGATCACACCTCTTCCTAACCTTGACAGCCGCAGCTGTGATGACAATACAGTACTGTATACTAATTCAGGGCTAACCTCAGAAACCAAATATACACTTTGCCATCTAACGCTCTGCTCACTCCTTGCATCTTCACAAATCTGGCCAAGTGAAGCTCAGTCAATTTCCAATTTTCCTTACAGATTGTTCTATTTATTCAAAGTGCTTTCATGTTTAGACTGTAACTTTTATGAAAAATACTTGAAGTAAATTAAACACACGTATAGTAGAAAAGCTCTTTTATACATTTGAAAAGATGTGCTTTAGGAGCCTGCATTCCTTTTTTTGAATAAACTAAAAAATAAAATGCTTCATGTCTGATTGAAACAAAAAGGCTATAAACATATCAATAAATTAGATGTCAATGGAATTTTGAAGCCAACTTTGGAGAAAAATCTAAATTAATTATTATGCTAGGACAACATAACAACATCAAAATAAGCTAGTAGACAAGTTTACTGCTTGATTATTAAGAAGATTATTTGTGCATAACACTAATTTTTTATTTTTTTTAGGACTGCATTTTGGTTTTTTTCATAACGCATGATTAAGGGGACATGAAGCAAGTTCACATGAAGATTTTTAGCAGAGCATAGACACAAGTTCTTGAAATTCTTTCACTTGAAATCAGTTACCATGATAAACTTGTCTAAATGTTTATTCAGGGCTAGACTAAAAAAAAAAACCACAAAAAGAAACAAACACACCCATAAAACCCAGAAGACAATTGTTCAATTTAGCTACCACTGAACTGAAATTTCTGTCTCCCTCACAAATCAAATCCTGCATTCCCTGTTTATTGTAATATTTAGTGTTACAATTAAGGCTGTTAGAATTGATATGTACTAAAAAGTACTTTGTGCAATAACTGGATTTTTCCATAGTACAATCATAAACAGAGTTTCCATTACTCATGCTGCAAAGAACATATGCATTTATATGGTCACTAAACACACACACAAACTCAACGTTAAGTTTTCCTCAATGCTACATATTCAACTCTATTATATGGAACCAATTCCATTCTCTACCGAACATAACTCACTCCAGTTAAATTTGCTTTCACAGTTGCACCTTTCTGCTTCACAAGGAGTATCTTGACAGCAAGAGCCTTTACCAGCCTTAATGACACAGATACCTATCCAAATTACACAAGAACTTTCCTACACCAGGATGCAGCCTATCCAAGTGCTCCATGACTCCCTTGCTAGGCAAATAAAGGCCTGGCAAAATAGGCTAGAACAGAATAGTTCAGTTGGAAGGGACCTACAATGATGATCTAGCCCTACTGCCTGACCAATTCAGGGCTGAAAATTAAAACATGTTAAGGGCATTGTCTAAAGGCCTCTTAAACACTGACAGGCTTGGGGGGCATCGACTACCTCTCTAGGAAGCCTATTCCAGTGTTTGACCATCCTCTCTGTAAAGAAACACTTCCTAACATCCAACCTAAATGTCCCCTGGTGCAGCTTTGAACCATCCCCACGTGTCCTGTCACTGGATACCAGGGAGAAGAGATGAGGATCTCCCTCTCCACTTCCCCTCCTCAGGAAGCTGTAGAGAGCAATGAGGCTGCCCCTCAGCCTCCTTTTCTCCAAAGCAGACAAACCTAGAGTCCATAGACCCTCCTCATAGGACATTCCTTCTAGCCCTTTCACCAGCTTTGTTGCCCTTCTCTGGATGCATTCAAGAACCTTCACATCCTTCTTAAATTGTGGGAGACAGAACTGCACATGGCACTCAAGGTGAGGCCACACAATAGAGCGGGAACAATGCACCATGCCTCTCAGTGTTTAAGAAGCATTTAGACAATGCCCTCAATACAATTGACATGTTTTATATCACTAGCTTCCACTACTTTTTTGCACAGCCTTCCAAAGGAGGCTCACATAAGGTTACAAAAAAAAAAACCTACACAAAAACCAAACAAACCCAACCAGAGGTATTTTCAGCAGTAGGTATATAACATTTGTTTGGAATGAAGTTAAGGGGTGCAGAAGCGGCAGTCAACACTTCAGTTGTATTTACGCATACGTTCTTTCTTCACATTGACCCTTCCCAACATTGCTCCCCTTTTGCAGCTATGCAAAGTTACTTTTATTTCTTTCATAACTACTCATTGAGGCCTATTCCATTACTGAAAGCAAGTAAATCCAAGCTCATACTGGATGTCCTAGAAAAGATTGAATGTCTTATTTATCAACCCTTGGCTTTATTTTCAAAGTGAACTCCTAGCTTAAATGTAATCAGCCAAGAAACCCTCTCCCTATGTACACTTCTGTCATTCCTCATTGCTTGCAAACAGAATCAAGTGCAAGCAAAAGGGAAAAAAAAAAAGTCTCAATAAAAAAAGACCTACTTCTAGTTTTGCCAGTTCTGAGGAACGACAGATGCACCTCAGACCTCTGGAGAGAGAGAAACCCAAAAGATTAAGCTTAAAGACAGGTAATATTAAAAAAAAAAAAAAAAATACAAACAAACCACCACCAAAACCCAACAAATTGACAATTAAAAAAGGCTAAAGCTGAACTCCATCTAGGCAGACGGGCCCAAGAACAGCAACAGAATTTCCTTTCGGAAAGCAGAAGGCACATTTGCAGGCTGCCCGCAAAGGGAAATCCACTGTGGACAAGGCCAAGCCGAGCCCAGCACCCTCCAACCCCGAGCTGCAGCACTAGAACCAGAGCTGCTGTCACAACTCGGCGCGGCTCAGCCCTATACGACGATGTGAACAAAAGGCGAGCAGCAGCCGCAACTGAGCCAACGGCGGGGGGCGGGGCGGCCCCGCCCGGTCCGACC
>NW_010243083.1:0-315 GCF_000690775.1 Eurypyga helias | reverse complement strand
GAGGGAAGAGAGAAAACTGAGGAGAAAAACATGAAAATGAGAACAAAGTGCTCAGCCACCGCCTCACGGCGATACGCCCAGCACAGAAAGCACAAGCACACCGCCCCCACCGGGCGGCCATGTTTCCCGGGAAAGCTATAAGCCCCTTCCCCGCGGGGCCACCACCGCCCCGACGAGGAACTGCTTGTGGGTGAGGGGTGAAGAGGGAGAGACACCCCTTGTCAGGACGGAAGGCACCAACCTCTACCGTCCTTTAAATGGAGGGAGGAGTTAGCCAGGGTTGCCAGCCCGCAGCGGGTGAAGCACAGTGGCAGG
>NW_010243082.1:8171-26502 GCF_000690775.1 Eurypyga helias | reverse complement strand
CCTACCACTCTCTGAATCTGTGTAATACTTACACTATTGTGACTAGAAAAAGTGAGACTTTTCTATCTGCTAAGCAAAACCACCACCTCTCTGTGCAAAAGACAGCTTTCATTTCTGTTTGAAACCTAGTCTTATATTATTAGTTGTGTTCTATTTCTGGATCTTTCCCTGCCTGTTACCCACAGCGTGTTCAAGACAACATAATTTCTTTCCTCTTGGGGGATAACAGCTTTGACAAGTAAGCACATTTCCATCTGTCTCAAGTTGTAACAACATGCTGTTTGCCAAATCAATGCTCCTGGATCCTAACTAGGGGCAGTTTGGGGAGCAGCCTGCTTCTCTCTCCCTTATTTCTCTTCCCCATTCTTTGCTGGGATTGTTTTTAATTTGCAGGTTGTTAAGTTCTATTAAAATGTCAATTGCAAGATTCCTGGGCAAATTACGTTTGCTTTGCTATGCTGCAATCTCTCCCTCTTGTGCAGCAGGAACATCCTTTAGCCTCAAGGTGCTACTCTGAGCAGGGATAGAAGAGTGGAGATGACATCCGGGCTCACAAGTCTTGGTTCTTGATGCTTCAAGGGTATGGCTGTGGAGAATGGCAGCTCCCTTCTGGTCTGCTGCATACCTAGGTCTTGCCCCAGCATCGAAGTGGGAAGCAGATAGGGTGTGCATGCAGAAAGCTTGCAAGAATACTTGTTTTGTGTCTGTCTGCTCATAGATGTACCTAGATAATGCACGTTTGCAGAGGCTACATTAATTTATAATAAAAAATTGCTATTTGGTTTGAAAAATTTAAACTTACAGTGAGACCTAAAGTGAGTTGCAGGTGAGGTTAAGCATTTTTACATCTCGGATCCGAGCAGTGCTTCAGCGGGTGGCAGGCGTGGGTGGCCCCGCAGAAACTTTGTGATGCCAACAGTACCAACCATTAGTGAAATTCTTTGATTTACAAGTGTGACTAATGACAGTAGAGCTGAGGATGACTGGACATCTCTTCCTGTCCACAGAAAGGCTGAGTGATGAAGATACTTTTTATTTTTTAATTTTTTTTAAGGTATAGGTTACTTTTTTTTGGTGGGGAATTTTACGCAAGGTTTGATGGATAGTGAACAAAGGACATCATCCATCAAAATTACTGCAAAACTACAAGCAGATTGCAATTTCAATGGCAAAACAGTTGCTTAGAAGAAAGATAGTCATCACCTTATAATGAAAAATAGCTAGGATCACTTTAGAAATGAGTACAAAGTTTTAAACTGTGTTGTGTGTGTGTTGGTATGGATTGTTGTTACACAACTAAACACTGAAAAGCTCCTACCACCCTTTAAAGAGCTTCTTCCATTCAGCTTATCCATTAAGAAAGATCCTTTGTATTTTGGTGATTGTAAATTCATCTGGCTCTCTAGAACTATAAGAGAGTGATAAAATTCACTGGTTAATTTCACTAAACTTTATCTGTGGTAAGACTTTATGTGATTGCCTGGAAGCTGGGAGGAGTTGGAGGGAGCTGAAGTTTAGCTAGCTGGAAAAGGCACAAGCGGAAGTTACAAACAATTTTCAGAATACTGTCTCATTAAAAAATACCACAGCTTTGATACACAAAATATCAAGTTCTTAATCTTAAAAAGAGCGTGTAAAATGTAATTCCTTCAGTTTTTTCTTATTTCTATGATGTGGGTTTGTGCTTTTTCTGATTGGATGTCCAGCAAGAGCTATTAGAATGTGATCTTTCTTGCTTAAAAATAAATTAATAACATATTGAAGATAGAATTTGTGAAGGAGTTTAATTTCTCAGCTTTTTGGACTTACTCTTCTTGGGTTATTAACGGGCTTTCTAACATGCATGTTGGATCTGTGTTTATGAGGCGCTGGCTATTCACTGATGAGTCAGTGGCCAATTTTCATTGACTTCTATATAGAAATACTGAATAATAGGTGAAGGAGCAATACCATGCCTCGCCCTGCCTCTTACAATCTACTTTAATTTTTACTCTCTATAACCAAAATAATAACAGAGGGAGGGCTGAATCTCTCAGCAGGCTGGTTCCCTGCAAGGATGAATGAAGAGGGTCCATGTACCTTTGAGGAAAGATGAAAGCTGAATAACTGCAAAAGGCATTGCCCATTTTAGGGCTGTCCTATTTAACTGTTGATTTTCAGACCTCTTGGAAAGGGTTTCAAGGTAAATCCTTCCTGGTGGAGGGTATAGATGCCACAACTCAGGTTTTGCAGGGCTTGTTTGATACCAGAACTGCCTGCCCCACCTCCTACTGATTTGTGTCCCTGTGCTGGGCCACATTTGTGTGCCTGCCAGCATTTGGTACCCAAGAGCCTCACAGTGAGAAATGGTGGTACTGGGAAGCCTTCCCCTTGGAACCGCATCAAGAAGTTCAGGGTGAAGACTGGCACAAATCAAATGGCTGGTGTTAGAAGTGACAACAGTTATGTCAGTGATCTGCTCTTGTTCATGCTGCAAAACCACTGGCTTTGGTAGAAACTTGTTCAGCACTTTCAGTGGCTGCAGCTCTGCCCTGGGAACAGACTCAACAGTGCTGAGTCCTTCCAGCTTTTCCAGTGGTTTGTGCCTACCAGTTAAGGCACATGAAGATCACAGAATTTAATTTTATTTGCATGTAACTATTATATAACACAAAGTATTCTTTGTTCATAGAAATTGAGAGCTAGAAATCAAGTATAAATTCAATGTATAAATGACCAAGAAATGAATGGTTTTGTCACTTGTAGCAGTGTGTGTTTAAAGTAAATGTCAGGTGTTTCAATAAGGCTGTTGATGTGATACATGTTCCTGCACAATGGATACTTGTGGCTGGGGAGTTCAGTGTTTCATCTGCTCTCTAACAATTTCAAAGCTAGTGCTTGAGACTCTAAAACAAGAATCCCATATTTAATAAAGTGACCTTTAGTTACTGAATATCTGTCAACTTGCTGTAATGATGGGGAACATCGAGACAAGTGTGTAGTACTGCTGTAAAGCCCTTAATAGGTAGTTTGTTGAAATACTACCATTTGCAACACCATTTCCAGCACAGATGAGCCTTCTGTTTTATGCCAGTTACGCTCCTTGAGGGACAAAGTGAAATTTAAATCATCTGTTGAGTGAGCTAACATATTTACCGTTATTTCCCAAAAGGTTCCTATTTCTGGTTTTGACTGGAAAAACAGCTAGTACAGAATCTAAAATAGTGGAATACATTTATCCTGAGAGGCTAACGGCAAAAGCAGTGAAACATGTAGAGGAAAGTAAGCTGGCATTACTCTGTTGGGGTTGTACCAAAGGCAGGATATCACTTATCTTTACTGTGACGGAGTAATGTACAGAATCTATAGCATAGAAAGTCCGCCAGAGCAATGGAAACTGGCCACGTTCTTCCCTTGTACAAGAGACCCACATCAGAAATAGGATGGTGTGGTCAGGAATCAGTGAGTAACCCAAGCGGATGATGGGCCATGGCAGACCCTTCCAATGGGCTCTGCTAACCAGACTGGGGTGTGAACTGTGCATGGCCAGGCCCAAGGCACGCTGTCTGCCAGCATCCAGTCTTAGGCATGTGGCCCTGCTGGGGTTGAAGAGGACTGCTGAAAGAGTCTGAATTTTCCCTTTCTTGGCACTGTAGAGAGGCAGTAAGGAGCTGTGGACCAATTCAGCTGATCCCAGTCCACATTTCCTACTCCCAGAGGGATTCCCTCTTAGTAGTACATCCCTTCCACTACTCGAGTACAGCTTAGCAATATTGTGCTTTCATCCGTGAAGTCACCTTTGATTATGATCCAGTAAGTTAAAAGAACTTGGATGCCTCAATGACATGTGGCTAACACGCATTGCCGCAGGGCAGGCAGGAGCATGGTGCGTGCAACTGCACATCTGCAGCCAGGAGGCTGTCAGGAAGGTCAGGAAGGAAGATTCAGGAAGAACTGGCTTTACAAAACAAACAGAAAGGTCTTCCAAGCAGCTCTTGGTACTTTAAGGTACTTTCCTCTGAAGAGGCCTCTGCTGAGCACTAATCCATCACGTAGAGTGCCAAGCCACGGCAGAGGTCTTGGTGCCAGAGGTTGACCAAGGCTGTGGGCTCCAGCATTGCTCAGGCTCAAAGCTCCCCAGCCTGTCCTGGGAAATTCAGTTTATCCCTCACAGGTTCCTGGAATTTTTCTCCTGAAAAGCATTCAGCGATTTTAGTGTTTCCTGAACACACAGGAAGTATCAAAACCGTATAGCTGCAGGAGGCAGTAGTCAGCAATGTCTCAGCTTCCCCGAGCTCGGGGGTGCAGCACTGCCTGGGTGCAGCGCGCACTCTGCATAGCTGCCGTGGGCCCACAACAGTAACCTGGGGGGAGGCAGATGCTTTGATTTTGGTGCAAATACAGCAACACAGCCCCATATCCTCCGGGGATTTAGTACGGTGTTGCCTTCTCACAGTGGTGGGACAGTCAGCCTGCGTGGCACTGTATAATGTTATCTCTTCTCTACTACTTTCTTGGTCATAGCTGATATGTATTACAGGACTGTGCTTTACTGTATGCAAGAAGTCATAGAATCATAGAATCATAGAATGGTTTGGGTTGGAAGGGACCTTAAAGACCATCTAGTTCCAACCCCCCTGCCATGGGCAGGGACACCTTCCACTAGACCAGGTTGCTCAAAGCCACATCCAGCCTGGCCTTGAACACTTCCAGGGATGGGGCATCCACAGCTTCTCTGGGCAACATGTTCCAGTGCCTCACCACCCTCTCTGTGAAGAATTTCTTCCTGATATCTAATCTAACCCTCCCTGCTTTCAATTTAACCCCATTGCCCCTTGTCCTGTCGCTACAGGCTCTTGTAAAAAGTCCCCTCACAGCTTCCTTGTAGCCCCTTCAGGTACTGGAAGTTGCTCCAGCCTTCTGATCATCATCGTGGCCTCCTCTGGACTTGCTCCAACTGGTCTATATCCTTCTGATGTTCTATATCCTTCCAGCCTTGCCAGAGGTGCAGCAGTGACATGAGCTGAGCTGGCATCTGCACCCAATGATCCCACGCAACGCTTCACTTTTCCTGTCCTGAGTGACCACCTGATGGTGTTTTTGTCGGCTGCCAGCACACACTGCCGGCTCATGTTCAGCTTTTCGTCTACCAGTACCCCCAAGTCCTACAGAGGTAAATAAGATATTTCCCATCTTCCTTTCCCAAGACCCTGTTTCCCATCCTGGAGCTCAGGAAAGCTCTTCTCGTCTCACTTGGCCTGTGCTACTCACTCCAGCAGCCTGCTTTTGAAAACTCTGCAGTGAGCAAGTAAGTTAGGAAATGTTTTAACCTCTCGCCTCTCCCCTGAAGCCTGAGGTGAGACTATAGTGTTGGAGTTGTAAACTGAGGAAGGAAAACACTTTCTGTTGTTGCTATGGAGACTGGAGTTTATGTAGCAATGACTTGTTCTGTTTCCCATCTCCTTGCAATTCTGCCAAAAAAAAAAAAAAAAAAAAGAACGCAAAAAACAAAACCTCTGGTACATGAGATTATAATTTGAGTGACTTCTCGACAGTATCGCAGAGGAAAAAAAAGATGACTGGAATAGAGAAAAATAGTCTTTGTGTCAAGACAGTTTCTTTCTGCAGAGGAGAAACTAGGAAGAGGCTAGAGAAGGAACTGTAACTATTGTGGACACAAGAACAACCTCCTTTTGCAGGTCCTTAGGAGGATCCAGTATTCCCTGTGCAGAACCACTGCTCCAGCCCCTCAGCCCATGCGCTCTCGTCACAATCAGATACTCAGAGAATAGTGGGACACTTTCTAACAATAACACCTACCCACATTTTCTCTCTAATACATGTCTTTGGACAACAGGGATATGGATTCTGATACTTTACCTTCTCCTAAATCGCTGTGGATGAGGTCTTCCCTTGCTAGTCCGCTACCTAAGGCAAAATCTGCTGCAGGCACTGCCAAGCAGCGTAGTGAGACACAAACTCCTACCTGTTCCTTGTGGACACATGGTCAATCCAGGTGTGGTGGCACTGCCTGCACCCAGCTCTACTGCATGTCAGAGCATGGAGTGTGTCTGGTCACATTGCTGCAGTAAATAGATTATTTCAGTATTTGCTTAGGCATAGTTTTTAAAGAAGTTCTGAAACCTCAAAAAATGACACAATTTAAGCATAATAGATTTCCCTTTAAAGAAAACCCCATACCATATCCACACCAAAAAGTGAGACTCTGCCGAACTAAAGCTGTTTTGATGTCACAGCATTTAAGCCTGGAGCAGACGTACAAGGCATCCCTAACGCAGGGGTCAAACAGGTTTCAGACCATCATGGAGAAATATCCTTTTTGGTTTATGAGCATTAAAGTCCTGTGCTGAAGGAGCAAAGAAGGTGGCCATGTGGTCCTATCCATAACTCGTCAGATCCATCAGCAGCCTCTTCTGGTTGTCATGATCCAAGACATACCTGAATCCCTGTGCTTTCCCACAGTGACATGTGTGTTAGTCCAGAAACAGCAGCCCATGTGGGGAGATGCTCCAGGACAAGTAAATCAGATGGAATTAGATTCTCCATTTTCTTTTCTTCTCTGTTCACATCAGCTGTGCAAAGCCACAGCTGAGTCCCAAAGCAAGAGGTGCCCTCCTGGGTAGTCGTAAACATCTGCTATAGCCTCCATGCATTAAGCAGCCAGGCTGAGGGTGTAGACTTCTGTGCAGACTGGCAGTGATTTGAAGACTAGCTAATGGCTTTCGGAATAAAAAAACCCAAACAGAAGTGAGATGCCAGGGGACATGTTACAGGAATTTACTAGCTTGATCCCTAATCCTGAACTGTGGTCAGAATTTTACTAGATACCACAATAAAAGCTCACAAAAAGCTATGCAGTGAGACAAAGAGAACAAGGAACATTGACCTGGAATGCCAGGGGGGTGCTTGGAGTTAGAAGCAATCCTGTGAAAGCTATTTAGATGTTATTGCCATCCTACATTATGTATAGTTATTTTGAAGTCAATATTCAGCAAGTTTATAGGCCAGAATATAATTCTTCACATCTCAAAAACTGGATGAGCTCTAAAACGCCATATAAAAATCAGTCTCGAAGGGAGAGTAAAGCAGCTCCTGAGAAAACCTCTAGAGAACTGGAAGGGGAAACAGGGAGATATGCAGGACGTCCTTCAAACCCCAGAGTGTTTTCAGATGCCAAGTGCAAGTTAAGAAATTGATACTACCTTGAAGTCAGTCGTTCTTGCCTCTTGCTGTGAAGTGCGATGCTTTTCCTCTGCAGTGCGATCCAGGCAGAGCAAATCACACGCACGCTGGAGCTGCTGTCTGTTCTGCTCTTACCTATGGCAAATCTTCGTAGCTCACAAGTGACCTGGGAGTCAAAGTGGCTTCTGAGAGCAAATCCCAAACTTTGCACAACGAAACCTGGTTTGCTAACTTCCCATGAATTGTGATAGTTAAGCTGTAGCGTGAATTTTCAGGTAAGTAACTTCATCTTGACCCAACTTGTTTTCTTGGTTATTCCTATCGAGTTGGGGTGGTGGTTTTGTTTAATTCTATGAAGTTGAAATTACTCTCTGGTATGTGAATCCCAGATGATCAGCTTTGCTGTTCTTTGTATTTTGCTCTGCTTAATGCAGCTCTTTATTACTGTAAGAACCACTTGATGAGTTAAAAATTATAGCTGTTTCTTTTCAAGTTCAGGAATAATTACAAAAACTAAAAACAAGAGTTATTCTTAAGACCACTCTAAAAAAGTTCTTATGAGTAACTAAGGTGTTAGAAACCTGAAAGTGTCTGCGCTATAGCCTAGAATAAAAGAAAAAGGCTTATAAAAATAATGTTATTTCTTACCCCTGAACATAATATATGTGATATCTGTGCAGCTCTTTGCATGTGTGACATGAACATTATGTGTGATTTATAACCATTTCTGGGTCTCATCATTACTACATAACCCCTTCTATTAAAACAAACTAATGTAATTAGTTACAGTGTAGTCATTTGTTAGAGCAAAACTCTGTTCCCTGCCTAAAGGGAGCTGGGGAGAGCTATAAACATGAAATATCTGTGCTACCTGTGGGATTAAATTGCTATTTTCCAATAGCTGTGATGCTTAATGGTGTATTGCTGTAGCATGGATGTTTTGGGAACATGAGCCATGATCCGTAGCTGTGATGAAAAGCTAAACCACGCACTCTGGCTTTCATTTGGTTTCTTTCTATATTAGGTATCACTGGATGTCACACTCTTGAAGCATCCTCCTAGGTTCAAAGGAGTGCTTGTGCTGGTGGCAGCAAGGATATGGGAAAGGGGGATCCATCCCCAGGGCCATTCCCTGCTCCTGGCACCTCCCGAGGCAGTGTGACAAGCTTCAGGAGGCTCAGGGCAGCCACCTCCACTTCTGGCACGGCACAGAAAGCCACTGAGGGAAATCCTAATGTTATCTTACAGGGATTTTCCCATTGCCCTCCGGAGGCTGAGGTTTGGACTGCAAGGGGTTCACTTCTTCCCTGTGTAATGCACCAGCAAAGCATTTCCTGTGGTGTGCCCACAGCTAGCTTTTACCTTTCCCTCAGGGAGGTAAAAAGTGGAAGAAACTGAAAATTGCATCAATTTAATCTCAGTCCAAATGGTATTTGTTCTGACTATGTTTTTTCCAGACCCAAGGTGGCATTTCTTTACCAGAACTTCCTGCTTTTCAGATGAAAACCTGAAGGAATGTCTTGGAAACAAGACAGTCCTTAGCTCTGCCCCTTTGCAGGTAAGCAAACCTGCTTAAGGTTTGCCAACCTGGTGAAGATTGTTAAAGTTGATGCCATTTTACAGCAATGACTGAAGCTTCAGGAAACGTGGGACCCGCTGCACTGCACTCTGCACAAAAAGTCTCCCCTCTCAAAGTGAACAGGAGTCTCTGACATTGCTCTGAGAGATCCGTGTGGCTTTTCTGACATATTTTTGACATGCTGCAGAGGGGATTAGAAATGAAACTGTACCATCTCTCTGTCCTGGACTGCGAGCGAGCCTTTCTGGAAACTACTCGAACTCTGGTGTGGACAGGCTGCTTGGACATTGGTTTCCCGTAAACTGTTCATCCATCAGCTCATGACCGAATGTGCTGCTGCTGCCTCTCAGGCATTTACAGATTGGAGATCAAAGCATTTCCAGGTTATTTTTTTCAGCCTCAAGGCACTGAATAAGCCTGTAACACCAAATTTTTAAAGTGATTCTGATTCAATTGCCACATCTTTAAGTAATACATGAACTTGTTATTGAACATTGGCAATAAGGCCCAAAACAGGCTGGTTATTTTAATTTTTTTTTAGAAACTGTTTTCACTCCCTGTGATAATGGGAAGATCTGTTACCTATCTCAGCGCAAGTACCAACATCTACTGCATAAGAAGCACATCTGCTCGCAGGGGGAGAGGGGGCAGGTAAAGAGATCGCCCCAGGAGAGCATGGTAAGGGGTGGGAACTGAGAGGTGTAAGAGGCTTCAGAGAGTGTTAAAAGGCTGGGTGATGGGCTGGTCCTCCTCCCATCTCAAGACAAAGGTGACCCTGCTGGGTGGGCTCTGCTATTGGGGTCCTGCACCGATGCCATCTGGGGCTGTGGTGGGACAAGCCTCCTTACTGCTCACCTGGGCGTCCTGCAGCATGCTCTGCTCCCCTGCCCCGGTTGACCTCCTTCAGCACAGAGGAGAAGGCTTCCCAAGCCCCAGGAATGGGGCTCATAGTTTGATTCCTGGTCTCTGCTGTAATTGCGAGCGTTTTTTCTACTCTTTCTGTGATGTTCTGCCCAGATGGCATGCCACGAAAATTTAGAGCTGTCACACAACTTTGCGGTGGTGTACTGGTGAATGCCTTGTCCGAGCAAAGTTTTAAGTGTCTTTTCTTCCCCTCACCAACAGATGGGACAGACAGCTCCTCCTTCTAGGCTTTGAACCACAGGCCTTGCAAAGCCTCTGGTGCACACATAGCTTCAGGGCTATTCAGAAATGGCTGTATGAAACAATTTATGGTACTTGGCAACTTGCAATGAAATATATATAAAGTACTATGCTCCAGTGAATTAAATTGTTGGCTCACACAACTCGGGTGATAAAAATGCCCTTTGTAATATATGGAAAAGGAACCCATCAGCGCTGTAGAAATAAGATTTGCAACCAGCATTGCCATCGACTAACAGGAATCCAGGACACGGGCAAGCACCATTCCTCCAATAAATCCCAGATGCAGTGGAGAAGGTAGCAAAGTTCACCTGCACCCGTGGAGACAGGATGGTATTGCTTGTGCCAGTGATGGAGACGGGTCAGCACCTCGGCCTGAGAGTGAACCTGGACTTCCAGTCAAAGCAGCAACAGATTGCAGCTGAGGCGTAGCATTGCTCACCCTTGCATGGCCGGCCTAGAAAACCCCTCAAAAGCCGCAGACAAATGAAATCACAGTCTCAGGCTCCTCTGCTGGAAGATAGAAATTGCAGAGATCTGTAATGTCTGCCTAGAGGCAGGAACAATATTTCATTTGGTTAAAGGGAACCCACCCATTCCCTAAGCACACGCATAAATGTTGGTGCAGAAAAAAAAAAAGAATGAGTTTTCATCAAAAGCAGAAGTGAGTGTGAAATTGTGTTCAGTATAAGGATGATTTTCTCCTTTCACTGCAGGACAGAACTCCAAGGGATGCAAGATAGAAAGGTTTGACATCAGTGTCTTCCTTTTCCATGAGATTTTATTTTAGTTCTTCCTCTGCATATTATTTCCCTTCCTTCAAAGTATGTCATTGTGCCAGAAGCCCTGGCAGTGCTCTGCAGCCCCCATCTCACATGAAAAGGAGGTGCCAGTGGGTCAGTTTGCTCCTTTTTGCTTGGCCTGGCCGTGCCTTGTTCGCAGGGCAGACCTCCAGGACAGAGCTGGCTTTGGGGGAGATGCTGGCTGCAGCCCCCGTCACCACCTATGTTGTTCTGAGAGGTGGGGAGATGAGCTGCCTCCCATTTGGAGAGATATCCGGGGGACCTTGTGGGGATGCTGTGGCTGGTGATCCTCTGATCAAAACTGGCTGTTGCTTCAAGTCCCCTGGGCTTGGTACTTTGGTCCTGCAGTGGCCCGTCCCATGGCCCTGGGCCAAGCCATGCCTATGGCCTCCAGGCAGGAAAAACCAAGCAAAAGAGAAAGGAGCTGAGAGTGACAAGAAATTGCTTTGTTTCTTTTCTATTTTCTGCTATTTTCACACGACATTTTATTTCAGGGCAAAAGTGGAGTAAAGGGTTAGATGAAGAGTTGAATGAAGAGAGCTTGGATCGGGGGAGGTGAAAGAAAAAAGGGCTGGAAAAACAAGAAGCTGGTATGTGAAGAGGAAGGAGTGATGAAGAAACACCAGGAAAGCCAGAGGAGAGGCCTGTGCAAATGCAAAGGCTAGAGAATATTGGAGGCAGGTAGGAAAATCCTGCGTAAGAAAAACAACCATTGGTAATGCTTGCGCACTATGATATTGCTAATTGGACTGTGCCAGTAAAGATGGGGGTGTTGCTATAATACTGGCTCTGGCACTGTGGGAGGAGGGTGTCCCTTCTACAGGCCTGTGATACCAACCTCCATCCTCACTGGTCGGTGACAGCCAGCTTGGAGGCTGGAGGTGCTTGGAAGTCAGCATCTGCATCATCCGTTTGCTCATCTCAAAGCAACGTGGATGCAGAAAACAAGCAGAAACGTGCTTCAGGGTATAAATTCAGCCTTGGTGAATCCAGATGTGCTCCATGGCTGAACTGGTTTTCTGCACCTTGAACTTGCGTGGTTCTGAGACATTGGAAAATGCCACCATTTCCCCCTCTCCAGACTCAGCTGGGTTTTCTCAGCTGTTAGCAGCATGAACTCATAAGTGACTTTTGCTGTAAGGCAGCTCTTTATAAACAGATGTGCAATAATTTCAGCATCATCACACAAATTTGTCTTCAGATCCTTTGGGTGTCTAATTCTTCTTTGAACCCCATATAGAAGAACATGGTGATTCATCATTGAAATAATCTCTATACTGGCTGCACATGGTTTAATCTTTCAGCAAACAAAAAAGTGATTGAAACTTGCTATTATCAAACCAGACCAAGTTTGTTCAGAAGAAAAAAATAATTCTGTTACTTTTGTACAAATTGGTATAATGAGCTGTCTCTGTACTATTATCTCTGAGCATTAACTGCCTCTGTTATGCACGATAATCAGAATAATTATGACTTATCTGCATGTACATACATTGAGTAATAAAATAATTAGACCTTTTAAAACAGAGGCTAGAAAAGATTCCATTTACTGTAATTCTGACTTTCTGATTATAAGGTTGGAATAAATAATGTGATATTTTATCAGTGTGTCAAGCCAGTAAATGCTGGATTTATAGATATTGGTACAAGCTAGGCATAAGGTATGTATTTTGCCGAACTCTAGAATGAGAAGAGATTTACGTAAGGATGTGAAGGATCTGGGCTGTTGAAGGTGGATGAAGGCAGCTGAGGACAGCGTGCTTATTCAAAAACCAGCATGCTCCTGCTGCATGTGTGTACAGAGAGTGGGATGTGCCGGGGCTCTTACAGGGGTGGAGGCTCTTCCCTTCTCTGGACGAAGGGGCCAGTCCCTTGGCTCCTGGCTGGTTGAACTCTTCCTTCAGTGGAGTGAGCATGGCCTGCCCAATGGCTCAGGCAGCTTCTCATGCAGGGTCAGCCCAGCTGTTGCATCTCAGAAAAGCTGTCTGGGCTCTTGGACTTTACAGGCACACTAGATTCTCCTGAAGTAATGCACTTCTGTGGAAGCTACTTACGTAGGGAGCCCTTGCACTTTGGGTTTGGGCTCTGCCTCCATCTCCCATCTGTATGATGGGGCAGCTGTAGTCTCCTGCTTTACAGAGTGCTGGGACGACAAAAGTGGTAATAGTGCTAACAGTGGTGATACATCACTGTACAGAAAGACAAAGAGCTCCAGGACTGGTATCCTGGCAAATCCCCACCCACTGTCTTTCAGATGTGCCCAAAGACATCCTTCATCTCTGCAGGAGAGGAGTGGGGAGCCTGGATGTGACCCCCAGGGCTGTCAGCTTGGGAGCAGGACCTGTGGGGTGGCATGGGGCAGACCCTTCTGGCCCCAAAAGGCTCTTCAGTGCTGAGAACCAAATCACGCATAAGAGTTAGGGACTGTCTTTTAATGCGATTGCAGAAGCAGACAGACCCTGGGGGTCTTGGAATCCTCCTTACTGTACTGGTCCAAAGTGGAATCAGTAGGAGATGGATACTGCAGAGGACAGCATTAAAATGTTGTAGTGAGCAGGTAAGTGGCACTTAGAGCTTCACCTTCTCAGCTGTTGCTCATTATTTTCAAAATTTGCATTTCCATATATCATATGCTGACTTGTCTCTCCTTCACTCCCACTCATTCACAAGCAGAGCGAGGCTGGTCTATGTTTATTCCTGGTCTGTGATTTTGCTTCATTTGCCATCTCAAGAGCGTGACTTTCCAACTTGCATATATGCTGCACAATGGTCCTGAGGAATGGCAGTGGGTGTTGTCCATTTCTTGGTGGACAGTGATTTTAAGGGGTGTTCGTTTTCTTGCCCGTTTTTTGAGGACACCTCAGGAATAACTGAAGAATGTCAGATAATGAAGAGAAGGCAATTGATCTCATGCTGTCTTGCAAACCCCAGACACTGGGTTAATCACACAAATGATTAGGAACTCGAAGCAGACTGGTGGAAGATTTTAATTCTGTTTGTTGCAAGCTGTAAACCTAATTGATTTACATTTTTCTCCAATAAGTTAATTTGAGAGAGTGTTCCCATTGTGAATAATATCAGATCCAAGGCTATGTGGCTTACAAATCTCAATGATTCCACTGGAGAAAATACAGATCACTCCTTGCTGCAAAAAGATGAAAAGGATAAAGACTAATGACTGGTAAATGTTGGCTTCCTGTAAACAGAAAATTACCAAATCTGACAAATGCTATACATTAGCACTGTAACACAAGAAGCAACATGCTCTCCATTATCCCTGATAAGTTAATGGATCAGTGCTGAAAATAAAATAATTAAAAAAAAAAAATCTTCTTTGGAAGCAAAGTCTCCAGCTTGATTCAGAATAGTTTTGGATTTAAAAACCTATGTTTCCTAGAAGTAGTGCAAATAACCGAAGGTTTGGTGTATGAACCATTTTCCATTGCAAAATAATGTATATTGGCTGATGATGAAGATCCCTACAGAAGAGCATGCCTTTAGGTGAGATCCTTTCCTTTAATTTTGGTGGGGTGAGAGAGGAGGGAGGTGGGAGGGAGCTGAGGACTGAAATGCAGCAGACCCAGTTTCCAACTCCTGCTGATGCTGCACATCTCAGTCGTCACTGGCTTGTCTAAGCTCTCCCTGATGTGTGTATGTGTATTTTTTTTCATTCCAGAAACATCTCTTTGTCATTTCTGCATGAAACCAGTTCACATTGGGGTTTTTTTGTGTGAAATAGAATTCTTGTTGTCATGAGCTTCCTACTGAGAAGGCAGGGGAAACACAGATGCTGTGAGAGATCCTTTGCATGCTATTGTTACCTACTGTTTGTACAGCAGGGTGAAAAGATTCAGAGACTGGAAGGGCTCAGAATACAGTTTCATCAAAAAACACTAAAAATTCCACAACTAGCCAAAAAGCCCTGAGCCCCACAAAGACGGGTGGGACAAAAGCACCATTATCATCTTAATACAGACAATTGGGTGAAAAGAGCAAGAGAGAGGGCTGTATTTGTAGTCAAAAGAAGTTTAATTAAATAGTGCTTTAAAGTGTTTCAGCAAATATTAGTAATTGCAAACATGGAAAGTTTCCTTCTGACACAGCCTAATCACAGTGACAGGCAAAATAATCCCCCTTCCTAATGTGATTAATGTGGGTCAGGGTTTGCCATGTGCTTTTGCAAGCATGGCTTGCATTAATCACAGAGAAGTCATGAGCCTCTCTGCCCTGGCCAGTGCTGGCATTCCCAACTTGCCTCGGCATCGGCACGGCTTCCCCGGCAGCAGCGAGGCAGCCGGGCTGGAGCGCTCAGTCTTGCTCACCTGGCCAGGTGAGCTTCTTCGGTGGGGTCCCAAGCCTGTCTCTTAAGGAAGAAATTTTGTCATCATCTGCTGGTGAAAACATAGAAGGAGAGCTCTTTTTAACAGCAAAATTGGAAGATTTATGTAATTACCTTTGATATTAGCTTCTTGTCAGTACTGCTAAAAAAGCAGCTCACTCTCATAGCACCTTTCAAATATCCCACGTAATCCTAACCCTCTAGGAGTCCAAATTTACACCCAAATCCCTTACATCTTTTCTAGTAACTGAACTGTAAAATGTTTTTTTATGCGGTTATTATGAAGGTGCAATTAGCTACCGCTGTAGATCTGATTCTTTCTGGACTAAGTCTCTGAAAAAGGAGAAAATACTAACTTTGAAATGTGTCTAGAAAGTCTGCTATTTCACTAGAAAAGACAGGCTGGATATTTTCTGCCTCATCCAGTGAATTTTAGGGATGTTACTGTGGATGCCACTGTGCTATTCAGTTGTGCTGAATGGAAGCCATATGGATGGAGTTGGAGTACGTGCAGCGATGGTGGGCAGGTGGTCTTAGCTCCTTCTCCTCTGCTAAAGCTGTGATGTGAATCCTTGAGGTTCCCAAACTTCCATCTTTCCATACATGGAAAACACTTTAACTCAAGAATCCTGTCCAGGACACCCAGAAACATCAGAGTACAGACTGTGATAAGAAGTGGATGAATGTTAAAAATGTTGCCATGAAATGCAGTATTAACATCAATGAACTGTTAACATTTTGTTAAAAGTTATGAAAGAAATAGAAAAGGACCTTGCACTGTGAAATCGTACCTAAAGTCAGTGCTGACTGACTGTTAATCACAGTCACATAGGCTTGTATGTATTATAGTCAAGGACTGTCCAATATTGCTGGCCTGAGACAGACACAGGCCCTGTCCTTTGCCATTTCTCAGCAATCTCCAGCGATTTCTTTCCAAACTTCACTTCTCAGACAAGAGAATAATTGCTTGGTGCTATTGTAAATTTACAGGATCCAGTCTGGCTCAAATCAGATAGAGAAGGTTCTCCAAAAGTGCGGATATCTTTGCAGGTCGAGCAGACTGTGTTTCACGCTGTTTTTCTTGCTGTGAGTTGGATGGCACCTGGTCCATACAAAACGTGCCCCACTCTTTAAAAGCATTGTTTTTCCTCTTTTGATCTTCTTTTCAAAATCTGCTTTACTCATGAAACATATAGCAGTGGCATATATGTTCTGAAGATGTCCCTGGTAACCACATATCAGCTCTGCCTAAGATGAGGAACGTGGGTCTGACCCAATTTCCATTGTGAAACCTTGTCATGCCCTTGGAAAACATGATCCTGGTTTTGTCTTGATTAGCTCATTTAGAAACAGATTTGCAGCTCTTTGCTTCATTCACAGCCCCTAGCTCCTGATGTTTTTTTCTTACACGAGCAAATTTTTGTTGCACCTGATGATGTATGACTCTTGCAGCACACTGCTCAGGGAGCTGGTGGCTTGGCTCTTCTGAAGCTGTGCCAGCTGGAGGCTTCTCTGCATACTTGTCTGGATCCAAGTGCTTCAGAAGTGCCCCGGGTCACAGATCGGCTTGCTGAGCCTCACGTTGTGTTCCCTGGAAAAAAGGCAGATTCATCTTGCTGCAGAGATGGGTCATATCCTGGGTAACTCATTCATCAGTGCTTTCTGATGGGACAATATTTCATTCACGGGAAAGGAAAACATTTTTAAAACTGTCCTTCACATGATGAGCTGTTGCCCCAGGTTATTTATCATAGTGATTCATTGCAACTTCATTTCTTTTGGGAAGTACTCTGACTGCTGCTCTAGGCCAATATGTACCAGTATTTGTCAGGTGGAGTGGGCTGCCTTGCTCCATGGGGAACCTGGCATCGGTAGGATACTGAGATGTATAAAATGTGGATTTACTGATTACTGTCCTCCCCACATTTCAGATGAGTTTGTCCAGACAGATGAATGCACACAGCCTGCCTTCTTAATGAGTTTATTATAAGTATACTATTTTTTCATGGCTGAAAGCACTGCGTTCACTTGTTCTTGGTTCATAGCAGCACTGGAGGATGCTGGCTCTCATAACACCTCCGTTTGTGACCTGTGCCGCAGAAATCCTTAAGTGGGTGCCATATTTGTGCTTTCTATAGCCCTTCAAAATCCATCAGCATGTGCCCCCTAGGGCTTGCACTGCTTTTTATCCATAGTTTTACGACTCATTTGAGACAGTGAAATACCTGTCCTGTCCTCCCCTCCTCTAGTCTTTCATCATTCGTTACCCCTTGTAAAGTCAACCTTGAAGTTTAACTAGGAGGGAGCAGTGCTGAGCATTGGCCAAATCCTGGCTGAAGGCATGCCAGCTAAGCTGCCAGGAGAACTGTTGTGGGCACCCAGAGCTGGGAAAGAGCCTTTGAGGGTAGAAGCAAGAAGCCCCATCTCCAAGCTCACCCCATCACTGCTGCTGTGGTTCAGCTGGCTGTTCTGTGCAGTGCCGGGGGTGGGTGGGGGGAAGACTCCACAGCTTCTGGACAGCGCCAAATCCTGGCTGAAGGCATGCCAGCTAAGCTGCCAGGAGAACTGTTGTGGGCACCCAGAGCTGGGAAAGAGCCTTTGAGGGTAGAAGCAAGAAGCCCCATCTCCAAGCTCACCCCATCACTGCTGCTGTGGTTCAGCTGGCTGTTCTGTGCAGTGCCGGGGGTGGGTGGGGGGAAGACTCCACAGCTTCTGGACAGCTCTTCCTGTTCTTGACCACCCTCAGGGTGACATATTTTTTCTTGCATGCAGTGGCCTTTCCCTTTCTTCAGCTTGTGACTGCCTTTTCTTTTCATTTCACTGTGCACCTCAGAGCATGATTTCTCTATAAATTCTCATTAGGCAGCTGAGGAGACTAGCAAGATCAGTTTTTAGCCTTCCATTTTAAGGCAGAGCAAACCCAAATCTCTCAGTGTCTCCTTATCCATCATGTGCCCCAGGCCACTAATCGTTTTGCTGGCCACCCGGAGGCCATAGCACAGGGGAATGGGGAATGGAGGTTGTGGTCAGTCCATCACACGCTGTCTCTGCTGCTCCTTCCTCTTCAGGGGGAGGACTCCTCACACTCTGCCCCTGCTCCAGCGTGGGGTCCCTCCCATGGGAGACAGTTCTTCACAAACTGCTCCAGTGTGTCCTTCCCAGGGGGTGCAATCCTTCAGGAGCAGCCTGCTCCAGCCTGGGTCCCCCATGGGGTCACAGGTCCTGCCAGCAACCCAGCTCCAGCCTGGGCTCCTCTCTCCATGG
>NW_010243082.1:0-8037 GCF_000690775.1 Eurypyga helias | reverse complement strand
TGGGCTGACCGAGAGTCTCTGGTGCTTGGAGCACCTTCTCCTCCTTCTCCACTGTCCTTGGTGTCTGCAGAGTTGTTGCATTCACATCTTGCTCTCACTCTCTTTGCAAATTCCCTTTCTTAATTCTATTTTTTCCCTTCTTAAACATGTTATCCCAGAGGTGCTACCGCTGTTGCTGATGGGCTTGGCCTTGGCCAGTGGCAGGTCCATCTTAGATCCGTCTGGCATTGGCTCTGTTGGAAATAGGGGAAGCTTCTGTCAGCTGTTCACAGAAGCCATCCCCTTACCTCCCTCCCCCTCCCAAAGCCTTGCCACACAGACCCAATACACACCTCTCGTGTGCCTCTTCCTCTCCTTGACCTAACACACCAACGCTGTGGGCTTGCCACTCTGGAATTTATAGCTGAGTATATAAATGAGAGAAAGGGAGAAGTCCACTGGGCATTCAGACTGATGCAGAGACAATGAGGTGAGAGGCATCGTGGTGTACCTTGGTCTGGATGAAATGGTTACTCTAAAATCAATAGCATGAAATAAAGCTGCAAGATAAATGTACACAGTGGAACTTGCTCATAGTAAAGTCTGATATAGAGGGACCCCATCTGCTATTGATAAATGGCTTCACTAAATTTGAGTATTACAGGAACAGTTATTTCAGGAAATTCATCACTGGCATAAGAGTGATTTCCCAGTGAGGAAACTGCTTGTAACATTTGCAGGTGTGTAATGATCCTTGGAAAATTGGTGTGCAGAGCCAGTCTGATACCTGAAGGCAGCTGCTCAAGAATAGCCTTGCTGTGATCTAGAGAGATGAGTTAGTTACCTACAGTCTTAAATAATGATCATTTAAGCAATATCTGCAAATCCTTACTCAGTTTTTGCTGAAGAAAGACCCCCACTGATTCACAGTTTTACCCAGGTTTTTGTCAGTCTTAGTTGTTTTTTATTTTCCTAATAGGACATGAACAAGAGGCAAAAACTACCAAAGCCCTTGCAATGTGGTCATTTGTGCCCAGTGCCCAAAGATGTGCTTAAACAGTTCTAACTATGTTTGTTTACTTGCTTAAAGTCAATAAACATTCAAACTGCCATCAGTTTTTCAGGTGATTATCTCTGAGCAGTTCTGTTTTGAAGAATCTAAGATTAACTGTGTTTTCCAGCACAATGACAATGGTTATGTCCTCCAAAAATGTATATATGTATCAATTTTTTTTAGGATAATTGCATTTCTTGCTAATCATGAGCTGAAGTAAGTAACCTGCAGGATGCAAGCAATGCTGTATATTTAATAAAGTCTGAAGGAATAAATAATAGACCTTTTATGAGAGGTTAATCTTGAGTAAAGAACAGATATTAAAATGATTTCTTTATCAAATTTCTGAACAAATGTTAACTACTGAAAATGGAACACATCCTTTTAGCATAATGCATTTTGATACTTTACAAGCAGAAGAGTGTTGTGTTTTCTACTGCCAGACAATGCTATATAATGGACTTAAAAATAACATGAAATAAAGGCTTTAATAAAAAAAACCTTTGAGATAGTGTGGATCTTAGTTATAAAACCTTTCTGGTATTTTGTTGTTGTGCCTGCAATCAACCTCTACCTCTCAAGTTTTCCGTGGGAAATGATGGTTTATGCCATCATGAGGAACAATATTATCTTAGTCTTTAACAGACAGCTATCTTTTAGGTGGCTCCAGGCAAGATTTACAGACATGGAGAGGAGGCTGCTGAATATTAGAATCCTTAATTGCACATGCTTAAGCTTATATCAATAAGCACTGGATATTAATCACTGGAAACTACCAATATCTAACTGTAAGATCTCATTCAGATACAGACCTACAGAGTTAAGTGGGATTAAAATATGTGCTTGACATAAAACATGCATTTAGGGATGGACTGCAGCCCATTCTTAGGTACCCTCCTTGAGTATGACTGTGTACTGATGTGTAATTTCAGTTCTTGCTGGAAGCAATTCTCCCAGCTCTGATACCCTGATTTACATTTATTTTCATAGTGGGTGATTCCTTAGTATTCGTTAGTCCAGTTTCTGAAACAATCCTTATGCTCTTTCTTCTTATATGGAACAATTAATAGAATTAATATCTTGTATAAATGGGGAAAAAAGATGATGAGTAAAAGTACCTTAAGTCAGATATGAATTTTGTTGTAAGCCGAGAGTAAAACCGGCATATGCTGAATCTCAGTCATCTGCTTTCACCTTGTCCGTCTCACCCTTGTTTACTTCAAATCCGATGTATATTTTGCCAGTATCATTGCCATGGATTCAGATCTTCTTCCCCACTCATCTCTTTCCTGAGATATCAGCTTATGTGAGCAAATAAAGTGAAAGTAAAAAAAGGGAGAAACACCTAAGCAGGGAAAAAACCCCTATCATTGTGCAGTTTTTAAGAATCAGAGGTAAAAATGATCCCTTCAATCTCATGTGTTATATAGATTGAACATCAGCATAATGGAATAATTTAGGAGATCTGTGACCCCATTTGTAAATGTCACGGGACGTGTGACAACAAAATGTATTTCACACCAAAGAAGTCTAAGATGCTCTTGGAGAGCCTTTCTCTGGGCTATGAGCTTGTGTATCGTGCCTCTTTCACCAGCCTGTCCAAGCATCTGTTTCACTGGTATGCATGGAGCGAATGGTTCTGAACCAGCAATTTTCCAGATCATTAGACACTGACCAAGCATCAGTTTGAGTCTTTCAGAAGATTTATTTAAAAAGATTTTTCAAAGCAGCTAATTCAACAGTCTTTACAACCAATAAAAGAAACACTTATATTGAAAGCCCGAGTTAACAGTCTGTGGGACTTGCATTGCAAATTTAGAGGTTCGAACAAATTTTGAAGCAGATCTTCATGTGCTTCACTTTTCTCCCCCTTACTGGGGCAGGAAGTTTTATTGTGGTGATGCACAAGACGGTCTATGAAAACAAGACTGTCTTCGGTAAGAAACCTCTTGTAGATTGGGACTCACAGAAGGATGAGTATCTATAGTTATTTCGTTGCAAGGTAGCAAAGCAGCAGAGAGAGAAAGTCAAACAATAACACTAATGGCATGACAGCAGGTGATAAGTTCAACCTTTGTATGAATGACTTTGGTGAGAGCAATAACCTAAAACTCCAGGGTGAATCATCTAGCACTGATGCAACTGGTACGCCAGTGGTGCATGATGAAATAAGTTATATTCAGATAACAACTATGGCAGTATGAATGACTCTTTCCTCTGTTCCTCAATTCAAAGCAAAATCATATATTTTTCAAAAAATGAAAAGATGATTTTTTTAGTCTCTGTTTTTTTCAAATGAAGACTTCCACTTTGATTCTTAACAGGACAAACCAGAGGGATCACAGAGTAAATTGGAGCAAATTGGTTATAACACTCACCCAAACCTTGGGAGACCAATTTGCTTCTGTATGGGCATTTGAATTCACATCTCATTTCATCAAGAAGAAAGCCTTAGCTATTCATGAAAGGTTACCTGATGGAGTGAGAAATGTATCAGCCTCTGTCCTGACTGACCTTGTATAGAGGTAGCATTCATGTACCTGGGGTGAAAACCAGGTACTCCCCTCTTCCAAGTGACTGCCTAAGCCAACAGCCGAAAGGGTCATTCTCACTCCATGACCCAGTGAAGGCTTACTTTACATAATGTAGCCCAAGCTCAAGGGAAAGGTTTGTTGGGAAAGCCCTCTTCCACATAAAACAGTGGCTGAAAAGCCGTTGCTCCTGGTTAAGATCCTTGCTTGGGTTAAACAGAGTACCCCTGATCTCCCAATGCTGAGGGGAGTGCCCTCACTGAAAGGCCAGAGGATGGCCTGAGATAGTGTGACAAGGGAAAGGTTCTCCAGGCTGGGCATCATGTTTGGAAGTGTGATTCCATGTGTTGTCTCATTCATCATTTAGATACTTATCCAAAGTCAAACGTGAAGAAGAGGAACTTGTTACTTCCAATTTCTCCTGCAAACACCCAGGAGCACCCTGAGAGAAGATGCACAGGTACATCTACGCAGGCAGAGAAAGGGACTGAATAGGAGTGTTCTGCCAAATGCAAGAGAGATGCATCTTTCTAAGGCAACATTAGGAATCTAGCTCACATAACAAAATGCAGAGCTGAAACTACAGAGGAGCTTGGCCTTTAATAAACTGTTTGGTGACAACCAAAACTTTAAGGGTGAGGGGGACGAATATATTATGCTCTACAAACTGATATCACATCTGTTCTGTGCTCCTTATAAACTAGTGCTAGGAAACCTTAAGAGTGCATAGATTTTGCAAATCACTCATACATTTTTTCACGAAAGTTTAAGAAAATGGTGTGGGACAAATGTTTTGCTTAAGCAGATCATCTTTCAGCAAAATTCATAGCCAAGTTTTCTTTTTTTCAGACAACAGCCCCAACAAAGTGACACTAAACATGTATTCTTAAAAAATAAATGCTGAGAAGAAAGAGAGAGAAGGTCCAATGCAATCCACATCCTGAGCACAGTATCCATTGCAAATTGCAATCTCTCTCTTTCCCAAACTTTTTTTTTTTCCCCTGGTGCACGCATATTGTAAATGGCTTTGCCCATACATAATGTGGGATCCCTAGAGTGTGAACTTTAAGTGAAATGGTTTAACACAGCTTTTATGAGACTTTTCAAAGAGTTGTCATTTTCATTCCTAGAGAAAGAAAGGATTTTTTTTGCCTAAGCTTTTGATGGCATTTCAAAGAAACTGGGAAAAGAAATTTTTTTTCCAGAAAGCAACACAGCATCATTTGCAGGTTAAACAGCTGTATCTCATTCACAATATTCCTCATTATTATCTGGAGAGTGGAGAAGGGAAGATATGGGTACAAGGTGGTTGAGGGAATGTCAGGGTGGGATTCCTGTTGCCTAACTTCGTCATTTAAGTAGGGTATCTAGCATAAATCAGTTATCCTCACTCTTACTGTGGTCTTTGAGAACAGACAAGCACCTTCACAAGGCTCCTCCCCAAACATGAGAGGCTAAGATCTGTGGATATAAGTCTCACTAGAAATGTTTTCTTTGGGAGATGGGCTCATAAAAAGTCAGGATATATATTGGTGCTGTGGTAGTAGACAACAGGAGAGTACCAAACATAAACAGGCAAAAATGCCCCATATAGGTAATTTGTGATTGCTTGTCAATAGAATAACACTGCTGCCTTCTATTATGCAGCATAGAAAAGTGCTGTATGAGTTTGTATGGTTTCACTGTAAAATAGGATGTTTCTGTAACTGCAAACTGTTTGGCTTTTGGTGTTTTCCCTTGGTATTCATTAATGCACTATAGTTTGGATTCATAAGTAGTTGTGATTACAGCTAAAGATTCGTTATATTGTGTGCATGCAAATTAGTTTGTTTCTTACTGCTGTACACTAAAATTATGTAAAGATACCATGTAACAAGTAAACTCCCAATTAATGTAGTTCAATTACTTCTAAGTCACCACTGAAGCATATTAAGTGCGAGGCACACAAATTACATCACCAAGTGATGTAATGAGGCTTATTTGAGCATTTCTGTCTACCTAATGGTCTGAGAAAGACACTTTTCCACCTGGTGAATACTTCTTATTTTCTCCAGTGGTGCCACTGGTTTCCATGACATTTTTTTGTTACAGCTCATTGACTTGACCCTAAGAGTCTAACCACTCTTGTCAAACAGAGCCCTCGTGGGTTAAGACAGCCTCTGATAACATTTTTCACATGACAGAAATGTCCTCATTCAGTAGGTCAAGAACTTTTCTCACTCAGGAAATATTTCAGATTTCAGATCTGTGGGATGATTCCTGGTCCTGGCAAGAAACACTTAGAGTGACTGTAAGTCAAGACACTCACAAAATCATGATTTTCTGCAGCAAATCTTTATCCGAACTGTCTCAAGATTTTTGGTTCTTCACAATATACTAGAAATCTGTAAAGAGCATCTTGCCTTGAAGGATTACATTATTCTGGACTTAAACTGGAATTGGAAACTCAGAGATGGAAATATTTTGTAAGAAAAAAAAGACCCCAGGCCTTTTACAACTCAGAACAAGTTCAGGCTGAATTGAGAGTTAGGGTTTGAAGAGCTCTTTAAGAAGGACTGTAATTCTCCAGCTTCTTCAAGGGTAGCTCCCAACCCACACAGAGTTGTAGCAAATGAGAATGTGGTGGGAAGTACAAGAGAAAGGGAAAACAATTCTCTCAGGTGATGGAGCACCAAAGTAATAATGAAAAGACAGGGTCTTAAGCAGCCACTTTCTGCTGAACAATACCTAGAAGATGACCATGAAAAAGAGAGTAAGTTGTGTGCTGTAGGAGGCTATAACAGTATGTGTAAAAAGCCAGTAGATCTGGAAGTGCCAGAACGTAAGAACTCTGGCAAAGCAGAATTAAGACCACTTCCCAACTGTGGGGACCAGAGCTAGAAATCACAATGATTTCCTCAGGGCAGGCTGGATTTTGGTTCCCATGTGTCCTGAAAAGGGCTCAGTGCAATATCAGAACTCATATACAGTGTGAAAAAGGCCTGTCTTGTCTTTTAAACTTTGCAGAAGTCACTCAAAAGAACAAACTAAAAAAATTTATGAAAGGCTTTTTTTCACCCTGAAAAGTTTGGGACAACTACAGTAAATTATGTCAAGCAAAATAATGCTACCATTTGAGAATATAATACGATTTGTTCAGTAATTTGTCATATCTTCATTGAAGATAACAAATATAAACACATTCTGTATTAAATAAAAAAGTCTCTCCTCAGTTACACAATGACATTATTTTTCTCCAGTCCTTCTGAAGTTTCTTCTATTCCTTAGTGGCAATGAATTAAGACTTCTGTGCCTTCAAAGGTTTGTAGATGAAGCTGTTGAAAGGAAAAGAAAATCTGAGTGGAGATGTCTCCTTTGAAATGTGTTTCCAATCTATTGTTTTTCTCCCTCTGTTTGTCAAAGGTCAGGTTTAATCAAGGAATGTAGATTGTTCTCTATATTTAATGTAAATCTCTTCTGATGGCGTCTCATTTTTCACAATTTAAACAAAGAATAAGAAGTTCAGAATTCTCTGTACTGGCTTGGAAATGTCTATCATTTCATTGCCTTTAAAAGCTGGAGAGTTTTGCATCTCCTAGAATTAATGTCTTCCATAAAATACATTTAGCTGCAAAATAACAGTCACCTTCTCTACATTTGTCAACTCATGTCTCAGTTTCTTACCTGTCATAGAATCATAGAATCACCTGTCTTAATGAACATTTAAAATGTAACCATCTACTACAATCTATTTTCTTGGGAAGAAAGGGGAATGAAAAAGGGGAAAAAACAGAGAGAAAACCAAAGATTGTAATTGATCTGTAAAATTTTTCTTTCTGGGTAGTATTTTGAAAGCAGGAAATATTTGGGACATTAGCTGGTTTCATGTAACTAATAAACGTGTTACTGAGTTCCAGCTGGAGACAGTCACCATGTTGATATAAACAGTTTTAGTGAACAGGTATCACATCTTTGCTGGATTGTCCTCTGCTGAGTGCTGCATCTCTGAAGACAGAAAAGTACAAGCAGTTAGAGTGAGAGTGCATAAACTGCATACAGCCCTTAATTTGTGGCATGCGTCACTGGCATGACCTAGCTGTCCCAAACGGAATGGAAGATGCGAGACTGTCCATGTCCTTTGCACGATCCCACTGGAAGCCTTGGGAGACTGTGCCTATGGGATATCTCTTGGGGGATGCAGAGTATCTGAGCCCACTGTTTCCACATGGCACGTGGCAGAAATGAGCTCTTAGGTTAGCCATGCAATGGAGGGACAAAGCTAGCAGCTAATCTTCAATGTACAGAAAAAGCCACTGGGTGCATGAAGAAGTCTAAGTCACCCTGGTATGCTGCCACTCAAGGTTTTAGTCAACAACTCAATTACTTGTGAGCGTGGAGGTAATGAACATGCTACTCTTGCAACCCATACTGCACAGTAGTCTTGAAATACTCCAAGCACTCCCTGGGCAAAGAGGTTTTCATTCCAGTGAAAAA
>NW_010243081.1:57812-84308 GCF_000690775.1 Eurypyga helias | reverse complement strand
CTCATCCATGGTCACTTTCTTTGGGGGACTGTTTATCATCCTGCTGTGGAGGACCCTCAAGTACCTGTGGACTGTCTGCTGCCACTGCGGGGTCAAAAACAAGGTAACTCCCCCTTCCCCTTTCCCTCTTGGTGCCGGGTTTGGTTTGGTGCGGTGGTGCTGAGGAGCGGGAGAAGCCCAGCCCCGTAGACCGGGACACCTGGCCGAGGTGGCTCTGGAGCGGACACTGTAGGGTGGCCGTGGCGTGGCAGCGTGCTGTTGGGGTAGGGCTGCCACGGGCTGTCGGGAGCCGCAACGTGGGGAGCACGGCTGGGGGAGCGAGGTGTTGGGTGCTGCCCTCAGACGTGCCCCCCTGTCCCCCTCTCACCCCACGCTTCCAGCTGGTGGCACGAAAGTCACACCTGGTGTCGGCCCCTCGGCTCGGACACGCTGGCACGGTGAGACGGGGTGGTTCTGAAGTTTGTATGCACCCCAGGACCACGTAGGGTGGTGGGGAGGGAGTGTTTATTTACCCATATACGCTCTCAGCTCTCTTGTGGAATAAAAAACTTGGGCAAAATTAAAAAGGTAAACTCCTCACTCAAGTAAATCTTTTTGAAGTTAATTCCACTCCTCGGGAATCTTTGACACTTCTGTTTGATAAATGAAATGTAGATACCGAAAATTATTTAGTGCATTCGTAAGTGACGCACTAGATCAATATTCTTTTAACCCAAGTGCAAAATCTTTTGAGGCAACTTCTCTGCCCCTTCGATTTTTTTGCGTATTACCATGTGGGAGAAAGCGTGGTAAGTGAGGTGAGGTTGGCTCCTGGTTTGAAGGGTCTCTTTCACACCAAAGCCAAGAACTTGCTCAGGTCCAGACTTTCATTTTTCTTTAAGACAGATGGGATAGAAAGTGTTAAGACTCTGTATTTGTGAAAGTGGATTTTGACAGACCCCAAAATAGACGAGCAGCTGGAGTTTCTCCCCTTCCCTTTTCACATTTTTTGGATTACAAATGGAATAATATCTGCTTCAGTTATTCCTGGCACACAGGCACCCACAAAAACACACACACCTTTTAATATATGGTTGCTAGGTTGCTGGCTTGCTTTGACGTACAGTGAGCTGTCTTCCCTCTTCTCCTGTCCCCTCCCCCCTAAACACACTTGATACAGCACATAACCCAGCTGTACGGAGGATCTAACCCTTAGGGGAATCCAGAGTCAAAGTTAGAGTGTGAGAAGTTACGGTACTTGTTTGTTTGTTTGGGTGTAGCGAGGTAGGTGTCCAGGTCAGATTGCTGAAACAAACCTCTACATTCCAGTTGAAAGTAGAACAGTTACAGAACTTGGCCTATCTATGGAAGAAGGGATTGCTAGACATAAGGAATAAATAAAAGCTTTTAACTCAACCTTAAGCTTCAGGAAACCTACAAGGCAGTATAATTTCTCTGTAGGTTTGTTTTTTTTTTTTTTTTTAAAACCAAACTTGAACTTTCTTAGAGAAGTGTTAGCCAGATAGGATGACAAAGCTCAGATGAATTTGTGATAATAAACATGTCTTGTAAAATACCATTTCCTACAACAGTAAAAGGTGATTTTCAGGAATGGGTGGGTAGTTAAAACTTGCCTTCATTTTCTTCTGTGTGTATCTGGCCTTTTTCTCTCCACAACATGAGACAAATCTGCAAGAGCTACCAGGGTTCTTGATGACAAAAAAAACTCCTACAGGTTATCACGCATGCTTCTTCGCTTGAGAGAATGAAAGGTTCTCTCGAGAGAACGAAGGTGACTTGTACAGAGACATCTTGCGTGTGGTGTCTTGGTGGGTATTGTTTGTCTGATAATCCATTGTTGGAACATAGTTAAAGCAGATCATTTGTTTATTAACCAACACAGAAAATCCAAATTGTCTTTAAAACCTCTTAAAGTAAATTTATCAGCTCAGTAAATTACATTTATCATCGATGTGTTACAACACTTCCAGTCCGAACTATTTGACATACTGTGGCTATTTCAGGTTGTACGACTGAGTTTATTTCACATTTGAGACCTGAGGTAGCTATGTCCGTGTATATAATTCCCTGGGGCAGGAGGATGAAGCACTCTGCAGGTAGGGGGAGATGTATGTCTCTTTTTAGATTGTATTTGTTCCACCTGTAAGCGTTTTCAAACCTCTGGTGAAGAACTTTGAAGGGCTGATTCTGCATTCCTTACATGCTAAACTGGGTAACTGGAGGGAATTCTGTGTGTGTAAGGAGTAACTAGTTATTGCAAAACACTTTCCTAGTATAAAGGCTGACTTAAGTAACAAGTTGAAATGTCTTAAACTTCACTGTTATCAAACACATGCTTTGTACTGCATGGTAACTTGGGATAGGCACCGAGGCTGCAGGTGAAAAATGTGAATGCATTTATATACTATGCCGACTATATTAGGCCTGCTAGCAAAAGCAATTTTACAAGAAGTAGCTTCTCCTACTGCGGGACTGAAGAAGTTTTCTGCATGTTAGCACCTTTCTTTCCCTGTGCTGCCTCTTCTGCTCCGCAGGTTGTAGCAGAGTTGGGTTATCCAACATCATCTCACCATCTGCACAGAGAGTGGTCCCAGCGACTGAACTAAAAGAAATCTTTCTTGTGCTTACTTTCTGTAGGCATAAGAATATTGAATAATTCACATATGTATATGTGAATAATTCAGACTTACTGCACTGATGCCCATGTCCATATGTGTTATTGCAAGGAACTGCAAAAAGTTAATTTTTTTTCCCTGCTATATTCTAAGCTCAACACCATATTCCTCAGATTTGTCATTGATTGTCAACTTGATGTTGGGATGTAACAATTGGTAATGGCTGCACAGAAGGATGTAGAATGTGGTGTGGTTTGGTTTTGTTCCCCCCCCCCCCTTCCTTAACTCAATGAATTTAAAGTTGGAATTTAAAAACGTGATATAAACTGTTTAACACTTTGTGTTACTAAATTTCACTACAGGTTTTTTTTTTTTCTTGGAGATAAGAAAGTCAAGATATTGTGAGTCAACAATATGAAAACTTTTGGTAACAATGATAAACATTACCCCTTAAAATTCCATATCCAATTTATGTCATTGTATATGAATAGAACATTAATACTAAACATGTACTGAAAATGATTGCTGAAGTGTTAGGCTTTCTGTGCTCCATGCTTGCTTTGTGAGATGACATTTCTAAAAATCTGTCAAAAAGCAAAATGTAAATCTTGACCTGTGTTATCAGTGTTTCATGTAATATGAGAATCATTACAACTGAAGCCCTTGTATTACTTTAGTTTACATGGTGTATAATTTTAGATGTAATTCTTCCAAAATTAGCTACAGTCATATTGCAGAGACTTAACAAATGCAGTTTTTCTCCTCAGTTATGCTTAGATGTCGTTAAAGAACTTGTCTTCTCTTTGTTTTTCTTTGTCCAGTCACCAACTTATTCCTGTTTGTGTATGAAAAGTAGAACGTGAGACTGAAATTCAGTGGGCTAGGCTCTTAGTTGCTTTTGTTTCTGGAAATAAGAGAAAAATAGAATAAATAAGCATGGTGAAGTACCCTTTGAAGAGTGTGGTGTTGGAACCTGTATTACTGCTCCTTTGTTCCCCAAAGAGTGGTACCCCTTGGGTAGCTTATGCCTTCAAGGATCTAGCAGGTAGAATGTATCTTTATTGCTGTGCTCCTGTTGGAATGATTTGAGTGTTTCAAAGAGCTTTTCCTGTCTACAACCCAGGACTCATAAACATATGAAATTACATTATAATTATAGATAGCAGTTGCTAGCCTAAAATGACAAGCCATAATAGTCCTCTTTGATAGTGGTCTACATATTTAGGAAATTTAATAAATTACACAGTGCAAGATTTGGTTAGTAGAAACCAGGCATCATTCCCACTTGTTTTGAATAGAAAAATTCATTTTTTTACTGGAAGTACAGTATTTGTAGAAGTCTTCTTTGAAAAGTTAAGAATTTTCACCAAGACCTCTAAGGCCCAAGACAATTTTAAAGAGGAAAATTTTCAGTTTTCTCTAAAAGAAGAATTTCTACCAAAATGGTTCTCATGTAGCTAGATGTGTTGGTTTCCTAGCAATACATGCATAAACATCCCCTCCAAATAAAAATAAAGAAACAAACTTGGAACAAGGCACTATATATTGAAAGAAGTGTGAGAGTACATTGGAAGTCACGTGTGGCCACGATCCCTTCATTTAAATATGTATGTGGAAACCTCACCTTGACTCCTTGAAGATGTACTGTGCAGAAACGTATGAACAACTGGAAGGCTCAAGGGATTAGCAGCGGTCTGGAATGCATTTCACACGTTAGTCACATGCACAGCCTGGCTCAAGGCATCGAATCGTTCCTGTCTCATGGCTATCAGGAGGTCTGCACGTAATTACTCCATGAGTGTCCCAATGGACAGGTTGCCATTTGAGAGATGGATGTGATGGAGAGGTCAAGGACTGAAAGAAAAGGTACTCGCAACTCTTTGTGAGTGATGTTTCTACAAGTGAAAGAGGCACCGATATGGAGGGGTGTGTGCTGCTCTTTTCCGTGCTGAGGAAAATATGGCACTTTCGGCTCTCTGGAGCTCATAATGGATTTCACATTTTCTAAACACATGCTGAAATTGGTTATGCATGCAGAAAAGAAAATGCATGGACAAGGATTTAAACTGTAAACCAAACAATCTCGACGAAAATGTTATTTTGATGCACCATCATACTTATTTTGCGGGCTTTACAACACATACATTTAAGGAGAAAATCTGTGCTCAGAAGGAATTTGCAACTCTCACACGTTTGCAAATCTGTAAATGCTGGTTGGAAGCCATTAGATTTCACAATTTTTTCCAGTTTAGCTCAATAGAAGAAATGCCTGTAATCGGGAATGGAAAGCTTTTAAATAACAATGATATATATATGCAGTTTTGATGTGGTGAGATTTCTGAATGCACAATGAGGCCAATTTACAGCCCCAGAGACAGAAATACTGAAAATTTAGAGCGCGCTAGTCCTAAGTATAATCTCTGTAGGGACAGGATCTAATGATTATAATTAAAAAAGCAATGACGTTGCATGTCTGCCCTGTACTATTGCAAGAAAGTGGATTGTGCATCTTTGTCATTGAGTGTCGTTCCTGGGACAAATCTTAAAAGGAAGCAGGCAAAATACAGAGCAATGGTCAGTGCTCCTTCAGAGACTGACTCTGCTATTCTGTGGAACCCAACTCAGTTCGTCAAAAATTTATGTGAATTTCAGGGTTGGTTGGTAATAATTCCTTGGCAAGATGAGGCTGTAATACAGAAGCAGCGAGGCATTCTGTCATGTGAGACTGTAGGACAGAAGTTCCACAGAACCTAGTGAGATGTAAACATAACTCTGGATGAAATTAGGAGATGAGGCTATCCTTTTGATTCTGTTAAACATATCTAGTGACACTGCAGAAGATAATGTATTTTACATGCATGAAAACTATCAAATTACCAGAATTCTGAGGACACAGTGAATACAACTGGTGGGTTTTTTCTAAGGGAAAGATTGCTGAAGTGTTATGTGTGTAGGTGTTAATGGTTAAAAAATATTTTTCTCCCCCACATCATTTCAATGACAAAAGGAAAGGGACTACACTTAAGAAAGCTATCATAAAATGCCATGTTTCTGTAATCAGTTCATGTGCTACTACATGGTTGAAGGCTTAATGCTCAGCTCCTCCACCTGCCCTATGAAGTGAGTGCAGAATGCTATTAGATCACAAGACTCGGCTGGCATTTATACCAACTTTACACAGGGCTAAATACACACATTCCAGATTAGACATCGTGGTCTGTAAGTGCGATTACTCTGTTTATGGCACGTAGGTCATTTTGGGTGACAAGGGAAGGTGGACATCCAGTATAAGTTTGTAGGTGCTTTTGCTGATGATATAGCTGGATGAATAAATAAGAAAACAAGATACCTATCTTCCAAGCCTGTCAGAGATGTATTGCTCAGGAAGGGCCCATTTTGAATCCTGATGGTATTTATAGCCTGAGAATACATCGTGTTTGCATCTTTGAGAGGAACACTTTATTCCCATATATAGTATGCATGGCTCTGCTTAAATGAATGTGCTGCCACTGAAATGTGTTGAGTTCAGTTTGCTTTGAGATGATATATTGCATGTATTTGTTTGAGAGTTACAGAAATGGAGGACATTATCCAAAGTCTGTTGAAGTAGAGGGAGGCCATCCTAATAACTTCAATGGCTTTGGACTCGGGCCTAGATGTTCATAGTGTTCTAGATGAATCAGATATTTTTTTCAAGTGATACTTATGTTAACATTTTAAGCTTTTAAAAGCTTTTTTTCTTTAATTGTAGCGAGGTGTGTTTACTTGGCTTCTGGCCATTACATCCAGGATTTCAACATTAGAAATATAATATTTAAAAATCACACGAGGTATGTTTCCATTTCAGTTAAGACTTACACCTTCTGCCAGCCCCTCCTTGGAAATCAAAATTTGGGTGCCTGAGCTACTGACGATATCCTATCGTGGCATCTCTCCTGCAAGTTGATGTGGAACAGCAAATACTGGCTCTTTTTTTAGAGGCTGCAGTAAGTGCACACTGCACAAGTGGCAAAGGTCTCTCACCCCATGGACGACCTGCAGGACAAAGATGCATGTGCAGCTGCAGCCCTGTGTCCTGGAAATCCTTCTGCATGTCCTTAACTTCACTACCTCATTTAAATACCAGAACTGCTAACATATAGTGGAGGAAAAAAAGGCAAACATCATCACCAGGCGAGAAGTGTGTTGAGAAGTACTGTAACATCATAAACTGTTGTAGCATAATGCAACATCTGGGGCAGAATTTGAGTAGCTTGTTACTGTAACTGTTATATACAGGTCTCTTGTGTTGCATTTTTATTGCTTTTTGTACACCTAGGAATAAATTTACAATCCAGTTTTTTTCCCCTGTGTCCAAGCAAACAATGACTAAATATTTGGTATTTACTTTCTTGTTATATTTTATTCATTTTTCATGATATCTTTTACATTTTTATGTAATGGTTTATCTCTTATTTGTTAAACTAAAAAGGTGACTCACTCTAAATTTGCTGTTATTAATGAGATTAACTCTAGCACTACTGATCCTAGATTCATTTTCTCTTTAAAGTATAGAGGAAACCTTATTCTAGATAATATTTTTAAAAAACTATTTGCAAGTTGAATTTTTTCTAGTATAAACTCTGTTAAACATTTTAGTTGTGATTATGCACAGGTATTCTGCTGGACAGAAGTTACTTGAAAGAGGTTACTAGCTTCTTTGATCTGTAGTGGTCATTGCTAGTGTAGAGCACTTCAGATGCTTTCAAATACCATGGAGAACCCTTTGGCTACAAGTGATTTGACATCACTTTCTTGAAAGTGAGTTTGCTGATCAACAGTCAGATGTTGTATGATGTTTTTACATTTTCTAGGTTATTGTACTATAAATATGGTTTCATAAGGAAGCTGATAAACTCTACTTGGGTTTTAAGGGCTGAAGGGAAAAAAAACCCCACTCCTCCTTCCTTTTGCTTTTAATCACAAGAACAGCCCAGTTAGAAGAAAATATTGCATATATGTCTATATGTGGTGCAAAAATCTTTCCCCATGAAGGGATTTTTTTAATGCTTTGATTATACACTTCTGATAAAGTGATTGTATGTGGGAAATTTTTACCAGCTTTTTGTATTAGTTTTTTCTATTCCTGATACCTTTAAATCCAAAGGATTCTGATTCCTTCTGCATCAAAAACGGTGGGCTGCTGGTTTTATGTTCACATTGTTTTCATATTAGTTAAGGCTCTCAGCAGTAATGCATCCTTGCGTCCATTCTTGTAAGAGCAGAATTCATATTATGGGTCTGTTATTCCTAAAAGAAAACAAGTCTAAAAACTTCACATTTTTGGTATTTGCAAAATAATTTTAATTGCTCTGCTGGAATGTGTCCCTAGGATATAATGAAGTTTTAATTTACTAAAAGTGGTAAATGCTGTCCAAAGTATAGACCTTTGACTTTGCCTGTATGATTTAAGTGCTACAATTTTAATGTTAGCTTAAAATGATATGTACTGTAGGACAACCATGGTATCTTTGAGTTGCCAGCTGAATGATAAGATATGATTCCAGGAGTGGAGAAAAAAAACATTGATTTTTTGAGATTTCTAGCTGATGGCAGAATGCATAATTTTTAAAGAAAAGTCACACAGTATATTTCTAAGTTAATATGTGGAACTTAAGTCAACACTTACACAAAATGGCTGTTTAGACAGCAACATATATATTTAAGATCTGAATAAGGAGTTTGATTTCAGAGTCAGCATTAATTTCAGATATTGTCAGACAGAGGAATTATAGTTCTTGAAAAATTGTTTCCTTAAATAGATGTTTGTCAATGAACATTAACAGTTAAAATCCAGGTACCTTTAATGTTGACCTTATTTATAATTTTCTGGATTTGTGTGGGGTTTACCTAGTCCTCTGGCTTCTTTTCTTTGTATATATAAACACAGGAGAAGGTACTTCAGTGTTTGTAAATTTGCATGTTGTTTTAAAGCTCTTTAAAGCAGCAGTGTCTCTTGCTTTAACGCCAAATATTCTAATTTTAATTTTCTTTTACCTAAGTGATACACACCCCCTAATCAAAAATATTTATTTCAAGCTGATTGCTCTTAGAAATACCTTTAATAAAAATAAATTTTAAAAAATAAGGTTTTCATGCTCTCATATTGAAATTGTGGGGGTAATCAGAGCATATTATGATTTCTATGGCTACAGTTGCTTTAATAAAGCTGTATATAAACTTTTGCCTCTATTGACTGTCCATTCTATTATTTGTCTTTGGGACTGTGTTCTTTAAAGTGAGATGCTAATAGCTTAAAGTGGATAGATCTTAATCTAGATCCTAGGCCAGTTGTGTACAAAAGTAAAACGCATCCTTACAATTTCTGCAATCATTTGTATTGAGACCTTTCTTTCCAATTAAAGTGTGGTTGAAAGAGAGAATGTATATTCATAATGTTTAGTGGTGAAAAATAGTTCAACCTCTAGAGTTAAATGTTTTCTTATATTTTTAAAGAATGAAGTAAACCCAGAATTTCATTGGCCTGTCTGTTTGCTTTTTATTCACAGAGAGTTAGAATATTGTTTTGAAATAGATAACGTTTCTGCCTGCAACAGCTTGAGTATTACAGAAGAGTCTCCAGACTTGCACTGGGTGCAGTAAAAGAGTAAACCTGATGAGTTACTAATTAGTAAAATCGTTGCCAAAAATCAGCTGTGGGATTGCTGAGTCCTGTTAAGAAGCGTGTCACATTACACAGGGAGTTGATTTAAGGGGGTGGGTGGGTATATTGGAGGGTGAGGGATGGGATCATGATGGATAGAGCTGCAGGCTGTCATTCATCACTTAATTGTGCTGCACCTTCTACTCTTGAGATGGTAGGGGAATACCAGTTTGGCTTAGAGCACTGCTGATGGCATGATTATTGCTGTGAAGGTGTCTCAGCCACATTAGGCAGTGTTTGCATCTACTTTATGACTTAGTGTGAAGGTGATGTATACCATACCTGATCTGACCTAATGCCTGTTGAAGCTGTTACATCCCTTAACGCTTTTTAAAAAACAAATTCAATCCATCAAAGCGAGTTAAGTGTGTTGGGGCAGCAATATTTTTTGATTCAGTCTTCTAAGACTGAACTTATCATCCTGAGGTGATGGTTTGACAGTGCTAATAAATCCAAACTTTACTTTCTGAAAGGAGACTTGCAGTGAGGGACCTCAGCTGTATTGAGGACAGACTGTGATTAGGTGGTAGTAGCTTCAGATCCTAAAGTGTTTTTAGGCATTTTTACTGAACAGATTTCATAGGTTTAAGTTGAATACTGAAAAGTTTTAAAAGTGAGGTAGTTTCATTATTAGCATGCTAAATATTAGTTTCATTATGTCCTTTGGTGAATGTGGTTTTGGTCCCCTCAGAATGGTGACTGGATGAAAAATGCACTTTTCAAAAGTAAATTCTTTTGGTTAAGTGGATTCCATTCAGGTGAAACCAGGGAGGGAGATGAGCTCCAGGAGCACACCTGACCTCCATCTGTTAATGGGCTTCATTCCCCACAGCTGGGCTAGAGGGCATGAGCGCTGAAGCACAGAGAGGGGGAGATCTTCTGTCCTTTTGTTGTGAAGGTGAAGTTAACTGTGTATTTAGGGCAAAATCCTGGAAGAGCTTTTCGGTAAGTGTTTGGCTTTAATTTTTTTTTTTAAGCAATATGCAATGTATGTACAACTTTCTATAATTGGTCTTCCAGAGATTTCTTTATTTTATTATGCCATAACTTTGACTTCATTGTTCAGTTTCTGCTTGGGGGCTTTCTGTTTGTGCTCTGGTAGGCTGCTGTGGTCTGGCTGCTTGCATGATGGCATGGTGAACCAGCAGGTTGGCCAAGATGATGGTAAGGCTGTGACTTTGGATGACATTTTACTGCCTTAAAATGTTACAGGTGTTAGGTTGTGACAGAACTATTGATTAATTTCAGTATAACTGTTCTAAAAGTGTTTGTTTTTTTTTTTAAACTTATCTGAGAATTTTGGTAGGGCTATGAAGGCTTTATGGATGAAGACGTTATTAGTTATCCTGGCTGAGGGTGAAGAAAATAGGTTTCAGACAGGTTGTTGATAAAGTAGTTGTTGCCTGTCTGATCTAGTCTGAGAGAACAGGTGATAGTGCTTGATGCTCAGACTGTTTCTGGGGAGCTTTTTCTATCACTGAGAACTTGATTTCTAGAGCTTTTTTCTTCAAAACATTTATTAGAGGTGGAGAGAAAGGTTATGATAGCTTTAATTAAAGGTAAAAGTTCTAGAAAAGGTTCTCGCAACATAACTGGACTTCTAAAGATTGTGTCTTCTTAGCTCAGTATAAAATGTTGATGAACAAAAGGTAGAGGAAGTATTAGAAAGGTGGGCTTTCTTATAACTGTTTCTCAGACTGAGTTGTCTTTTCTTTGGAACAAATAGTTTTGGTCTTGGGTATGGATTATTTTCAGCAGTGAATACAAGACTGTAGTTTCTGTTGGTTTGTAAAATATTCTCTGGAATTTAAAAGGCATGTAAATGTCGGCTGTTGTGTAACTGCTACAGAAAAAAACCCTCAAACCTAATGTCATAGGTAAATGAGACTGTGCTCTGAGAGCTGATGAAAGTGACAGTTCACTTAATCTCAGAACAAATTATGTGTATTAAGACCATAGCAGTGCTTTGGCCATTAATATCAGTGAAAGTAGAAGGTTCTTCACACCTGTCGTTAAACTGATGTTGGTTCCTGGATGTCTGCTTTTACATGATTGCCGTATTTTGGTTTATTTGGCCTCATTTTTAATAATTTAAAAGAATGTCAAGTTTAAGGTATTAGATAATTCTTTTCTTATATTTTTAAATTAAAATACTGGTTTAATTCAGTGCAGATCTTGCAGAAAATGCTACATTCATGTAAAGTATTGGGGAAAAAAAATCATTAGTTTCTTCATAATTTAATTACAGGTTGTCTTCTGGCCTCAGGCTTCTAATTAGGTTAGGTACTTCTGAATTCATGCTCTTAAAGCACATCACCAGCTTTCTGGAGGTGAAAGCCTGAGGTTCCTGTGTAGTTGTATGACACTTGGAGCTAAAGCTTTATGAAAATGCTTGAATATTAAGAGACATGCAGTATATCCATAATGGAGACAGGCTTTGTCTGGAGAGGTGGCAGCACTTGTTGTAAGCTGGTTTGTGTTTCATATTGCTGAATTCATGCTCTTAAAGCACATCACCAGCTTTCTGGAGGTGAAAGCCTGAGGTTCCTGTGTAGTTGTATGACACTTGGAGCTAAAGCTTTATGAAAATGCTTGAATATTAAGAGACATGCAGTATATCCATAATGGAGACAGGCTTTGTCTGGAGAGGTGGCAGCACTTGTTGTAAGCTGGTTTGTGTTTCATATTGATATTCTTGAAGCAAAATAAATGCTCTGTGTGTCAGTACTTCTGCACAATCTGAGCTCTATTTAGAGGCTGAAAGGCTTGTGGTTGTTGTAGTTTTATTTCCTCAAGTGGGGAAATTCATTACTGTAGATGTAGAATATTGTTTTAAAATGTTCTACTCTATACAAGGAGCATTGTGTATTCAAAATTGGACTGAGCAACTTAAGGTCTATTTGAACTATTCTTATTATTGTAGTATTCAGAGGCCACATGTCTTTGCAGGCTTAGTTATGCCAGATCCTATTACCAGCTTTGACAAAGGAGCCATCTTCTGCCTCATGTATCTTATGATCTGAAAGCAGATAATAAGGAGAAAGCCAGGAGGGTTGTGAAGGAGCTGGTTTGCCCCAGTTCATATAAAGCAAGCTAGTGATCAAGATAAGATTTCATTAATGTGCATCTACTCACCCTATTGGTTAGTTTTATGAAGGGAATGTGGTTTGTGAATCTGTTAGAGCAGTTATTTTGAATAACTACAGGTGATTAAAACACAATCCAAAACCCAGGTTTTGAGTACTTACACCCGCGCTGGATTGAAATACTAATGTTACTTTTAGAATCTAGGAAGGTTCCCAGTTAAATATAAGCCTGTTGGTTGTGCTATTTTTAGCTTCTTTGACCAACACGTGTTCTCCCCAGATATTTATTTGTGATGTTGTATTCTGTTCTTAAAAGGAAAATCTGTCTGTGTCTAGATTCTTTTTCTGTATCCAAGAAAGGAAAGAACTGGGGTTCTTGTCAGTGCTTTACTTCTTCAAAATCCTCAGAGTAAGGGTAAATTAATTAAATATGAAATGGACCCATCTGGTGGTGCTAGTGATGCCAGGGGAGGAAAAACAGGTGAAAAAATCTGAGCCAGGATAAACATACAATGCATTATATAACCTACTATGTGATTTGTGACATATCACAAGCCGAAGACTAGTCTTCATGTTAGACTATGTATTTTTGTGTAGTGCTTAAAATACTTACTTCTGTTTCATTGCCAATGAGTGGTTTTCATTATTTCTAAGTATATGTGTTCAAACCAGCATATGAACAAGATACAATTCCTTGTATGGCTTTGCTTTGAAAATGAATGACTTGATATTGTACTACTCAGGAAAGTACTACACCTGTTGTAAAATTTGGAAAAATAGTATCTAAACTAAAAATTGTAAAAGGTATGCTGCCAAGTAAATTTTGCCCCCAAATTAATGTTTATGTAAGACAAATACAAAATCTATCCAGCCATTTTTTTTTTTTTGCCAAAATTACCTTGTTCTTTAAGTTCTCTGCAATTCTTTCAATGTAGTCATTGCATCACTGGGAATGGGAATGTAGAAATGACTGTGAAAATTAAGGTTTATTACCTGATTTGGGAGTCAAGCAAAAGGTGCAGAAGTGATTTTTAGATTAGAAATGTCAATGAAGAGACGAAGGGGTAGTGTCTCTCTGCAGTTCAAGGTTTGTAGTTTGGCATGCTCCTTGGCACACATTCTGTTTTTATTTTGGCACCAGTTGGACATGATTTCTGTGTCACTGCTTATGTTATGGAGTGTGTCTGATGGAAGACTTCTAACGCATGATCTTTGGGGAAACGTATTTCATGAGGGCAGGGAAGGTGCCTGGGCCTTTTGGCATGACTTTAAAACAACTGGTGAAAGTAGGTCATAGAGCTTTTTGTGAATTTAGGAGCTTAGTAGCTAGATCTTTATCCAGCTTAAAGAAAAAAAAAAAGCCAACAACCCAAACAAAACATCAGTTACCTGCATTTAAGTCAAATTCTGTTCTCATTTATTGCTTTTTTCAGTGTTCTCTGTGCTTTTATTTCTTGCTGCTTGTTTGATATTTTTGTAGGTTTTTTTAAGAAAAAAAACAAAACTCCAACCAATCATGATAAGAATTTTTCACATGAAGGTTAAAAGTAGCCTGTCTTATTTGTCTTGTTTTTCCAGCGCTGAAGTAAAAGATTCTAGGTAGTTTTTAAGGTTACGTAAATGTTGATGGTCTAGACATATTGGAGACTATTAATTTCCCTTTTTAATTAATAACTGTTCAGAAAAATATTGTTCTGCCAAAATTAGAATACTTAAAATGTTAGTTTAACTGGGTTTTATTGACTGGGAAAGGGAGAAAGGTGATACTGAAACATTTTATTTTTTTGATGGGGAAATAAGTGTGGGGTGGGTGTGTTTTTTTTTTTTTGGTCTTGTATTGTAAAGTCAGATCCAATGCCAGTAATAGATTGATTATCTTTCTTTCAGGAATTTTGTTTTGACAACTCTTTAGAGTCATTCTGTATTAGAGATAAATTTGTTTATCTTAATTCAGTGCAATACATCAATTCGCCTTTCTGTGCAGCTGTATTGTCTCAAAGTTTCTGTTGGTAGTATATGGCTCTATAAATATGTGTGTGGAAAACACATTTTTATAAATATATAAATGTGACCGAATCTTTTATGAACAATTACACTAAAGCTGGGTGTGTTTACAATGTGTTGCTCTATCAGAGTTAAGTGTTATGCTCAGTTTGTCTATACTGCATTGTGGAAATCATACAAGAATAGGCAATTAAATGTTTCTCACTTGTGGAAATATGATAAATTCTACAACCGCCCTCAAATCATTTGACTGTATGTCAATAAGGAATGATGTAGCATGTAAATTGACTATAAAAGCTGTGGTCAATCTATTTAGTATGTTGAATTGGCTTTTAATAATTCTTTCATAAAATCCTTAACAAATCTACAATTATATGTGGTGTATTTGTCAGAGAGCTATTACAGCAGAGACATGCGAGTATACTGTAATAGGAGTACTTCCTGAATGATGAGCCCTTGGAAAATTTAACACAGCTTTTCAAGACGGGAATGAAAGATAAGTGGCAAGATGAGAGCAATATACATCACAGAAGTAGCTGGTCTGTGAGAAGACAGTGAAAGGAAAATGTTGAATATTACATAATTTTAAGTACTTTGTGCATTTGTGCTACTCGTGGGTTGGATGGGGGTAGTTGTCACAGGGTAAATAAACCGCCTGGATACAAAGAGCTATGAATGGCATTAAATCCGGTTTGTGGCCAGTCACAAGTGGTGATCCCCAGGGCTCAGTACTGGGGCCAGTTCTGTTTGATCCGGACAAGAGGAACGAGTGTACCCTTAGTAAGTATGCAGATAATGCCAAGTTGGGAAGAAGTGCTGACCTGCCTGAGGTTAGGTAGGAATGCTCTTCAGAGGGATCTGGACAGTCTGGATCGATGGGCCAAGGCCAATTTTATGAGGTTAAACAAGGCCAAATGCAGAGTCCTGCACTTGGGCCACAACAACCCACTGCCACGTTACAGGCTTGGGAATGAGTGGCTGGAAAGCTGCCTGGCAGAAAAGGACCTGGGGGTGTTGGTCAACAGGCAGATGAATATGAGCCAGCAGTTTGGCCAAGAGGGCTAATGGCATCCTGACCTGCATCAGGAACAGTGTGGCCAGCAGGTCTGGGGAAGGGATTATCCCCCTGTACTCAGCAGTGGTGAGGCTGCACCTGGAATACTGTGTTCACTTGTGGACCCCTCGCTCCAAGAGAGACTTTGAGGTGAGCATGTCCAGAGAAGGGCAAGGAAACTGGTGAAGGGTCTGGAGCACAAGTCCTGTGAGGAGAGGCTTTGAGGCTGTTTACCTGGAAAAGAAGAGGTTCAGGGCAGACCTTATTGCTCTCTACAACTACTTGAAAGGCTGTTTTTTTTTTTTTTTTCTTGTCTGAAATTGGTGTTCTCAGCACAGAATGAGGTATTCATTGTAATAAATTGCAGAGACTGTCATTCCATATTTGTTAATTGTTTTGTTATTTTCTTTTTTTTCCTGCGAGATGAACATCAGAATGTGGAGGCTTGTTGCTATGTTGAGTGTACTTCATAGTTCCTGGTTAGTGGCAGAATTCTGGCAAGACTGGAGAAATTGTGGATGTCCCACCCCTGGCTGTCTTCAAGGCCAGGCTTGATGAGGCTTTGAGCAACCTGGTCTAGCGCAAGGTGTCCCTGCCCATGGCCGGGGGGTTTGTATTAGATGATCTTTAAGGTCCCTTCCAATCCAAACCATTCTATGATTACCAGAAGTTAGAGAACTGTTTACATGAGAAATAATAGATCAATGATATCACAAGCTATTCTGCTTTCCTAGGAGAGGTCTGAAAGAAGTATTTGCAGTATACGACAGACTAATGCTTCATGTTACTGAAACTTTGCTACTCCTTGGTATTGGTCATTTGAGTTAGAGATGCATGATATGTTAAATGAGAATGTAAGATAGCAATCTTATAAAGTATGCACCTTCAGGTTCTTAGTCCACAAGAACATTTAACTGCTCAGTTTATTCCTTTATTGTTCTTTTATGTCATGAGTTTTTCACAGAGCATCTTGTTCTGAGCTAAAGCAGAAATAGGTTTAGGCCAGGAATGAAGCTTCTAGTTGGAATTAGTCAATGTAGCAGAAATAGGCAATGACTGCAGGTTAAAGGAGCCCTGAAATCTGGAGGCTCTAAGGGTGTGGGGATGTCTGAAGTCTGGCTTCAGATGGAGCTGCGAGTGCTCAGTTTTAGTGAGAAATTAAACCTTAGCTGTTTTTATTTATCCAGATGGCTTTCTGATTACCTTGGTGTTGTAAAATGTGATCCTTTTTATCCTCTTTGGAAGAAACTCTGTTACTATAGAACTTAAGAAGTAAATATTCAGTGTGTAGGTACTTAAAATATAGCTTAGTGACCAGATAATGGCTAAAACAGAAGTCGTCTACTTTATTCTCTCCTGGTTAAAAATTAAGCCTAACAAAATGTTATTGTAATCTTACACATTGAAATTAGCAGCTAACAGATAAAAAAAGCTATTGCATTCTCTCTCAATCAGTTTAGTACACTGATTTACACTATATTACAGTGAAGATAGTAGAAATTATTTTTTAGGATTTATCAACCAATAGGTTTTGGTTATTTCAAATTAAACAGCATTTTAATTTCCTAAGACTTCTACATGTGGTGGCATGGAGGAAAGAGTAGTGTACTGTTTTATCATGTTATCACAGCCCACTTAGTACCTACTTCATAAGTACTGTGTAAGTGCTTCTTGGGAACTGCTGTTTCTGTCAACTCGGAATAAATTGTTAAAAAATATCCATGTAGTCAGATGCCACTGAAAAGTGTAACTTCTGATAGCATTACTTGGAGTGACTTTTATGATTGAGTACTCTCAGATTTTTATCTATAGAGCCTAATGCTCTGTTAGTTGGGATCTTTGTGGCATTTGTACAGATAAAATAAATGTACAGCCAAAACCATTCAGAGGACTTAATTAGTGCGGATTTAGTGTGTTGGCTTTTTTTGCTTGCTTTTACCCTTAATCTAAATTACAGTACTGTGATACAGCACTCTAAGAGATGCTATATAAAAACCTGACCTGTATATTCACTACTTCCTAGCAGTTCTATTATTTTGTTGTAGTGACTAAACAGTTCTGTTGAGACATTTTGCAATGAAATACTTACATCATCATAGTCTTCAAGTCTCCTCTATTTCTGTAGCCAAACATAAATTAGGTTACCCACCCTTTTCCTCTCTTCACCCCAGGTCCTGTTCCTTTTGCAAAGAAGAGCTATTCTGTCTGATATTAATTCAAAATAATCTAAAGGCAACAACCTAGAAGACATTTGTACAAAGCCGCAGAACTGCTGCATCCTCAAAGTAATGTAATATATATATTTGTGCCAGCACGAGTTTGTATACAAGTTCCTCTGATACTCTTCTAGTGATGGTGGGACCCTGGGCATAACTGTTAGGTTCCAGATAATACATGTATTGCATAGGAATTGGAATGAAGTGATATCTGCCTGCAGGACTAGAGTGTATGTGTATGGAGACCCATCTAGCCTTGGATGCGTTTTCCTTGGCAGCCTGTGTATAGCTTTGTCTTGGGTTGTAGGGTTTCTAATTTTTTTTTTTCCTTTCAGTCATTACTCAATAGGGGTCCTCCTGACAATTTGGTAAGAAGTGTTGATATAATGCAGACTTAAAATAAATCTCCTAGTTTATAGAATAATTTCCCCAACAGTTCTTGAGTTGAAGTTCAGGTCTGTGCAGGTTTCAGTGTGAGTCCTACAGAGGCCCTTTAAGTTGGTGGGCTGGCTGGTTGAACATCTTTCCTGGGAACTGGAGGGGGTATTGGTTAATAGAGGTATATTCCTCATTCCTGAAGAGAAATGACATTCTGTAGCTTCAGAAGTGTTCTCCTGTTCATTTTTTTTTAAGTGTGTCTAGAAAGTAGTCAAATGAAATCTGACCTTGTGCTTAAGTAATTTTTATCTGCTTAGGACTGAAAGATCTGTTCTGTGATGTTCTGAGAACTCTTGGTTCATATTAAGTCTCTGCCAGTTCAGGTTCTTAAATCAGTATAAAGTTCTTCACTGCATAATTTATTACTGTTAGGGATAAAAATGGGCCAGTGCCAAAGCCTGAAATCCAAATACAGGGATTTAGAATCCAGTCCAAGAATTCAAGGTAAACTCAGCAAATCCTTGGCCAGACCTGGCACCATTCCAGTAGTCCAGGCCCAAAGCCATTAGTTGTCATGGATGACATTTCAGCATTTGAAAGTGTTAGCTGTTTAGTTCTTTAAGTATTGGAAGTCCCCTGATGACAGTTGTAAGGAGGTTAACAAGTTTAAAACCCCAAGAGTGCCAGGGATTTTGTGATCCCCTGAGTATTCTGTTTCCAAAGATGAAATCATCTTTAAAATAGAGAATCTGGGACTAACTGAAATTTTCCACTGAGATGAATAAATAAAAAAAAAAACAAACCCCAAAACGCAACCCACCAAATCACAAAAAAAGTACTAAATATGCTTCACGGGGACTGACATTCTATAGTAACAAATACTTTAAGTATGTATAGATTCCAGAGGATAATGGAGGATTATATGATGCTGGAATTTTTTTTAAATTTTTTTTTTTTTAGACCTTGTATTGATCTCTGATCATTTCCTGGTTCACTTTATTTTTCTGTGAAGAACATTCTTACTGAAACAAGAAAATGTGTCCAATAAATGTAGGTAGTATGTCTAGAATTTTGAGTAGCTATATTTTTATTCCTTTTTTAGTTTGGGAGAGTCCCTGCTAAGAAATGTCAAACAGTACATGTTTATTTAATTGCTCCAGGATCACAATAAAATACAGATATAAAACATCCATGAATAATACAGTAGTGATTGCTAAAATTCCAGTGTGTTACATAGGAATAGGAGGTTAGAGCTGGGAAACAATAGATTTCATGAGAAATGTGTATGGGTGTGAAAAATATCTGTCATCAGTTAAGTGGAGCATATCTGCTGTGTAAGAGCATATGGAAACACTCCAGGAAAGAAAGAGGAGTAAGGAATATTATGCTTAACACACATTTGGCTTCAGGTACTTAAAAGGTGTTTACCCCAAATGAAATTTGGCAAGAAGCTCAAAATTGAAATGATCTCAAACATAAATGCATGTACATTATTGCTGAGAGCTGTGAACAAACCTAGAAAATAAGCCAATTCTGTATTTTACTGGGAAGATGAGTTAGGAGAGTAAAAATATGAGAAATGTCAGACCGTGTAAGAGCCTACAAAACATTCTTCACTTCACCCCTGTATCTATTTGTCATTTTCTTTTTATCCCATAAACACTACCCCGTCAGCACGAGTTGTCTATGTAGCACGAGTTAGGATTGCATTTCTTTAATCTTCTTAGGGTCTGCTCATCTGAACGTGTGTATTGTGCAACTTCTCTGAAGAGCAGAGAAAACAACAAAAACCTGCTACAGAAAATGGAGATCCAGGCAGTTAAGCTTTAGCAGCAGGGTATGAAAGTCACCCAGGCAAAGAACGTGCATATCCTGCATCCCAGAAAATGGAGGGATATAGCAGTTGGGTAGCAGGGTGGAGAATGCTCTAGCTTCAGAAGGGTAAAGCAGAGTACTGAATGGGTACAAGGAATGGCCTGGAAATGTTCTTCAGGCTTCAGTAAAGCCAACGGTATCAGAAATTCTGTTGGTCACAGGCCTGATCTATAGCAAGGTAAAGTGCAATATACAGAGAAATTAAGCAGCTTTTGTTCTTGCTGCCTTTGCAAGGAAGAGATCAAAACTTCAGTAGGAAGAGTGAAGAATAGCAGCTATGAACCTTCACGGGGTGGAGTGTTTTCATTAAAGGAGTTTGTCCTAAAAGATGAGGAGCAGAGAAGTGGGGGGAGGGAAGCCAGCAGGTACCACATAATTCAGGATGATTAATTGTGCTAAAGAGGGTGGGAGACTTGGATAGACTGTAGGAAGCTTTTTTGCTAGAAAAAAAGAACTCTTTTTACATTTGCTTGGTGGGTGTCCAGTGCCCTGTTTTTATCCAGTGTAAATAGGAAAAGATTGTGGTATGTCACTATTGGTTTATCATCCAAACACTTTTTTTCACTGACTTTAGTGGGAATTTTGCATTCTAGCCAAAGTCAAGATATTTCTCTGTGGAGTTAGAAAACCAGTTCCTTAAACAGATTGCCATGTATGTTTCCTCAGAGCATTTGAAGGATAGTGGACTGTTGTGGAAGCTCCAGTTTTTAAGACAGGCCTAGGGTACTAAAGGAAACAAATATGTACTAAAGTGAGGATTATGCAAGTTTGCCACAGGAACCAGAAGTTTACTTTGTAAAAATGGAAACTGAAATTACGTAATCATGGCATGTCTCTTGGAAGCATAGCTTTTTAAATTACGCTTTTATAACCTTTGGAAGGGCAGCAGTACAAGTAGGATCTTTTTAGTTTGCTTTTGATAAAAGGGCTTCCTAAATACAAATGACCTATGTAAATTTCAAGATGAAAGTGTGAGGAGAACTGCTTGGTTTCATTCAAGCTTTAGGAAAGAAGGTAAGAATATACTACATCGTGGAAAGTAGAGAAAGCTGTATGGTGCCATAGTACGTTGATGCTACTACTTGCAGCTGTCTTCGTTATACTAGGTGATTGGAGTTTTAGTAGAAGCAGATTAGCTTGGCTCAGCTGTGATCCCATACTGAAATATAAACATCACATTGTTTTCATATCCCCCCCCCTTTAATTGTAAATGTCAATGCTTTACTTGCTTTTACTTTGAAGTAAGGTAATTGGGACGTCTGGTATGTCTTTTGCCTTAAATATCACATTTTCTGGCAGCTGAGAATTTGGAGAGCTATGTAACTTAAAGACTTTGCGTGTGAGATTTTCATCTCTTTCTGTGAACTTACCACCAGTATCACTTAGATAAAATAAGCAGAGTGAATGAAAATCAAGCCTTCACCATAGGCACAAGTTTTAAATCATTGTGGTCTGAGGTGAAAAGTAGATGATATATTAAAAAAAAATTAAAAATCTGGTGCCATGGAAATATCTTAGAGTAAAAAAGTGGTAATGTCAAAACCTGCCTTGTAGAGGCTTACTATATGGAAATTGAGTCACAGTGTAGAAACAGATGCTGCAGCTGTAGAATGATATAAAGTACACCGATCAAAGTTTACACCTTAGTAGTCTTGAACACTTTTTCTGGGTGAATCACAGATGGCAGAAGCAGTCCTAAGTCAATTCAAGGTTCCGAGTGTGGAAACTAAAGCTTTAACTGTAGATGTGCAAGTGTCCTAAGCCTCTAGAAACTGAGCTATTCGGCATACCCACACACCCAGACCAGCTGACTAATATGATTCCTCCCCAATTTTCCATAGAATGCTTCCGGTGTGGTGGCATCTGCTGTTCTCTGGAGACCAAAACATAAAATATTGGTGCTTCTAACGTCTGCAGGCCACATAACATAGTCTTTGCATATACAAAACCACAAGAATTTGTGCTTGCATAGAGATCTTTCACAGCACAGTGTGTTTTCATGGATGAACAGGCACAGCTTTTAGCCGTGGTTTTAGGGGAACAGTAAAATGGCATATTAGTGTTTTATTCATTATTAATGTGTGAGATCAGCTTCTAAATTTATAGGTTTTTATCTCTAAATGTGTATTTATTGACTTGTGCAAAAAACATGCCAAATCTGAGGCAGATTTAAGTTGTGGCACTCAGCAGAACTCCAACTGTCCCTACTGAGAAGTGTTGAATGGGCTTTTCTATATTCAATCGGGCTGAAATGGTAGTGCAATGGGAAACTGGAGCTGCTTAAGTGTGTATGTGGGGGGTGTGTGTAAATGCAGTCTTAGAGGAGGTGCTAGTATGAAGTAGGTGAATATGAGAACTTCTCTTAAGATATTTGGCTTTTTTTTTTTTTTCCTCCTCTTCTGTCTTAGAGAACAAGAGGTTCATTTAAATGAGTGAAGCTCTGAGGCTACACAGTTATATTGCAAAACCAAGAAATCTGAGATCTGAGTGCCTGGACTGGTCTTTAATTTGTTCAAATTAAAGCTACCTCAAATATGAATTTTCCTCCAGATGGTAAGCATGTTTTGACTGCAGCCTACTAGTGACCAAGGTTCATCACTGCAGGAAACTTCCACTCCTGCAGGAATAACTTAACAATAAAAAGCCTCAAGGTACAGGTGGGGTGTTTTTGTTGTTTTTCACCCCCTCTGTGAATGTGGCGAATTGGGCAGTGGGTTCTGCTGTAGCGCTGTCCAGCCTGGGGAGTTGTCTGTAATGCTGCCTATGTGAAAACTGGCACTGTCTAAACTAAGTGTGCTAGTAGAAGGATCCCACGTGGTCCAGTATGGATGAAAAGAGAAGAGCTTGGACCTACACTTGAGGAAGTGGAATCTCGATGTTCAAGACTTTTCAGGATGTAGGGGCAGCTATAATGCAGAAACTCCTGGATTGTTTGGTTTATTGTGTACAAGCATGTCTGGTAATCTAAGTCCTAGCCAAAAAACTTCATCTAATTGTGACAATATTTGGTGGTTGAAGATAAGCATGTATTTCATGGTTTACTGATCGTATTTTTTAATTCTTTCTGGTTTTGACATGGCATCTAAAGAATTCTGACACTATCATTGCCACTGTGTTTATTTTGTCTGCTCTTCCATGCTTTTTCAACTAGTTTTGTAACTTAGAGTTGCTACTTTGAGAGTTGTGTCATTAAAATTCCTCACACAGTTCTACAAAACATTGTCATTTTACTCTGGTAAACCTGACTATGAAGGATAGATTCTTTCTGGCTTTCATGAGACGCAAGTGTAACCTTTCACAAACAAAATGAAAAAACCATGGTCTGTGTAGTGTGGTCTTTTACTGGCATTGTTCAATATTCCATTCTGTATTTTTAATAGCCTCTGAACTGGGCTTTTTGCCAGCTTTATGTAGGCAGGTAACAATTTATGACAGATCATGTCTAGTGAACTGTGGTGTTATTCCTGTTAGTTTTTTATGATCTCAGAAACCCAGGATTATGACTTCCCTGCTGGAGCCTGGAAGGATGTTCTATGGTTCTGAAGCACGTGCACATTCTTTACCCATGGTAACTAACAACAGGGATGAAGGGTAATTGGTGAATTGGATGTGAAAAGCTGGCTTGTTAGTGATACTGCCATTTTGATATGACTTAAGTGGTGGTTTAAGTTCTTGTCGATTCCAATGTGAAATACTTGCAGCCTGCAGGGTCACATGAGTGTCTGCTTCCAGGTCTTCTACATGTATAAATACTGAAGTTGTTATTCATTATTTTATAATGCGGCTCCGAAATTCACCCTAGTTTATGCAGTTGTGAGGAAATGAACTTTGTATAAAGCAGGCTAAACAATACTGAAAGTTGCATTCCCCAGTTGTATCAGTACCATGTTGCTTTCTTAGCCTTTGCCTAAAGGAAGTGGATAATTGGTATTTATGTGAAGGTTCATCTCCTCACTCTATCCCCATTTTTAGTTATGCTGTTTTCTAATTTGAAATCCTTCCCATTTTATCCTTTCACATTTTGAAATTTCTGTTATTGCTGAATCCCAAACTTGGAACAGTTGTTATTACTTTTGGTTGCACTGTGTTGAGAGGGTATATCGGGTGCTGTTGCCAGTCATTTTAATGATTTAAACTGTCGAGTGGCTAAAGGCAATTGCAGGAGGAAAGAGCTGTATGATGTCGATATATGGATGTATAGTACGGGGAGCATGGTGTAGCTCAGACTTGCGCTAGTGTGAGAGAAGACAGTTCTTGTGACATGGGCTAGATGTGATGATGAAAGTCAGCTGGGAGGAAAGGGCTGTAGCTGAAGTGAGGGATACTGAGCAGTGAAGTGATGCTGATGTGAGCCTGATTGTGAGGGAGGGGAGGAGAAAAAAAATCCCCATATGCCAGCACCACCGCTAATATGGCTCTTCAGTTTGCCAGTGTTTCAGGGTATGTGTGAATGGATGTGTGTGAAAGGCAAACAGGGATGTAATGCTGACCAGGGACGAGAGGACTGAGTAATGGGGTGGTTTTGCAGCTGTCATAACAAAAGATATACTGGGCAAAGCTATGTAAACAAAGTAATGGGTGATACCGGGCTGCTTTTTTTGTAGTGTCTGTGTATCCTGGTTCTCTGTACTAAATGGTAAATTCTTGTATGCTTCATGGAGATTCTTGTGTAATTCAGGCTAAGGAATTCTGACCTAGAATGTTTCCTTATGTGCAAAACGTGAAGAAATAACTAAATAGAAATGGAATAAAGGTCACTTAAAAGTATTGTTTTATTTGAAGGGGCGTGTTTTATACTTTAATTGGTCAAGGTTTTGTAATTATGTCTTCAGGAAGAAGTCAAAATTGTGTAGAAATTTAATTTATATGCAATATATCACCAGTAAGAGTATTTAGCTGCTTTTGATTATTAATGCATGAAAACAATTTCTTTCCTTGAATATATTCTTATTTGTATCTCACTCCTGCTTTCAGAAAGTCGCCTCATGAAAGTTGCAGAAACAGCAATTAGAAACTTTATTTTAAAATGTAGGCTAGAATTTACCAGGTTTCATATATGAGGTGTAACTGTAGAAGTTGAGTCTCAATTGAGTAGCAGTGGAAAAAAAGGTGAAAAAGATGCTGAATGATCTTGGACTTGCTGCTTTGTGGGATATGTATGTGCTGTGGTACATAGTCATGTCTAAGTTCCTTCTGTAAGTGTACAGGTATTACCGACAATTCTAGGTATTACAGACAATTCTTTTGTGTTTTTTCTTTCTGCACATATCTGGCACTAGAATGTATGCAGATGAAGCACAGCTTGCTTAGTACCATTTATGGACAAAATTGTAGTGTTTGAGTGTGTTTTCTTCTGTGCTTTTGCACTTCATCATATACAGTGTTGCACATAACTAGGTCTGTGTAAATTTACCTGTTGATCAGGCAGTGGTTGCGTGCTGGAACGAGTAACTTAGAGCACCTAAAATGGGACTAGCAGCCAGGGTTCAGGTATGTGTTGGTGTTACACTGGGTTGTGAGTACTCACTGTTGATTTAGGAGGCTCCACTCTCTTGCTGTACACGCTTAATGTGCCTTCTAATTGCAGGGGGCTGGATGGGAGTCATCTTGACAGGCTTAAAGGTAAAGCCATGCTGCCTCCAACTCTGGACTAAATTGTCCCAAATATTTTATGTATGAATGCAGCTTTTTGTGTCTTATCCCTTTGATCTAAACATAAATTAAATGTATTTGTATGGGTCTGACTAACAGTGCTGAGGGTTTACTCATTTATGTAACTGGAAAACCACATCCACTCTGGCACGAGTTTGGGGAAGCTATGGGCTCACATCCTGGTGAGGTTTGAGTAATTGATCAAGAATTCATAGCTTGCTTCCGTATTACGTTTGAGGTTGGGGCTTTTTGAATTCATCCTTGTCCATTAGATCCCAGTTTGAGTCAGAGGGTGTGCACAGAAATGCTGTCTGTGACCTTTTATTGGGGACAGTGGGCTGTACAAATTCTTGCTCTATATTTCATATGGATTATTTATTTTTGCATGTTTTTCTAGTTGCAGCCTATTGTAGTGCATTCACAGTGTAAAGACCCCCTTCACACACACCTTTAACATGTTTGTGGTCATGCTGTTGACAACTCTCCAACTGTGTGCCAGCTGTCTGCACTCACAGATACATTCAGTCTCTCAGGTGTAATGGTTGGTCCTGGTGACTGGAAAGAGCAATTGGGTTGCAGAGATGCCAATCTGCATATAAGGCTTTACACTGTAGAAACCACCGTGATCACAACACATAAAACAAGCAAACACACACACACAAAAATCCTCCCTTCCTATGAATTTTCCTGTTTCAAAGTAATAATGTAACTTGCAGCAGACAGCATAATCATTATTGCTATGCCTTTTTTTTCTTTCTTGAGCAGTAATTTTTAATATATAGGTACAGACTTAATAGGAAAAATATCCTACTTCTAAAAATTTTTTTTTTCTCAAAAGCCAGAAATAAGGTATGGGATTTATTGCAGGCAGCATGCTTTTCTATCTGCTTTTGTAGGCTGCACTACTTTTTGG
>NW_010243081.1:51190-57781 GCF_000690775.1 Eurypyga helias | reverse complement strand
ATTTCTTAAGGGAAAGAGTTGCAGCATTTCAGACCCATAGAGGAGATGTCATTCATATATATGTGTGTGTGTAGAAGTAATGGCTAATTTAAGATGCAAGTGAATGGCAGATGATGGAAAAGAAACAGTATCTTTAAGTTCCCTAAATAGCCTTAATTTCTCATTAAAGGACATAGAGAACCACAACTGAAGTAATATGGTATAACTATATTTTTTGGGGGACTCTTTTTAAATCCATACTTGACCTGTAAGTCTTCACCCCTGACAGCAGCACCGAACATGCTATGGCTGCTTAGACTACTTCTCACTGTGTAAACGAGCAAGGAATAAGAGCCTGATGACTGTTACCTCAAGTGCAGCAGAATGTAGAACAGGGTTAGAGATTTGATCTATAGTCTCCCTTTGACAGCTGAGATAAAAATAAACAGTATGCCATAGGTAATTATAATCAAAGGCCTTTTTTGAAAGAACTCACATAGGCACTAGCTTTGTGTTTAATTTATTTATTGTATATAAAGGCCATTTGTAAACACAGGGCAAGTGGAAAGCTTGTTGTGACAGGCAACTGGGGGGGAGGGAGGGGGGCGGAGATGACCTTTACTAATAACTTGGAGTCCTAAAAATATTCCCTGTGCTTATTGGTAACTGTCTACAGAACTATTTTTCTTCTGTATTTTGGAGTTTTCAGCACTTGTCACTTTGAAATGTTTGGCCAGAGTAAGTGCAATCACAAGTCTTTGATCTTGGGAGTGGGGAGAAACATACTCCATCAAGTATACAGCAATATTAGTTACAAACCATGTAATTCTTGTTATTACCCCATACGTACTTGCATAGGTATGGACAGCGTTTGAATACTTTCAAGTTTTCTCTATGTATGCCCTGTGCTTCTGAGTCTTCAGTTACTCCTCATTTTTTTCCAGGACAGGTTTTTGCAGAAATTTCCAAGGGTTTATTGTGTATGAATTTGTTGTTGGGGTGTGTGGTTTGTTGGTGTTTGGTTTTTTTTTTGGGTGTGGATTTTTTTGTCTTAACACAGAATCCAGATTCTTTTCTTTTAAGATTTCTTCCTTTTGTTTAACAATAGAGCTATTGCCTTGTAGAAAAATAAGAGTAATTTGTTTATAAGTGTATAGCTAGCAAGCACGTGTGTCCTGCTGGATTTCTGGTTAGCATCATTAATTTGGTAACATTATAGCAAAGGTACTCTATTCCTGGTGCTGGGATTCAGCCTAATGGGCTATCTGGAAGTGGCTTTGTAGTGCTGTTAGTCATCTGAAGTATTACTTTAGGTAGTTACTTGAGCATACGGTAAATGAAGAATGACAAGAAAAGGTGGTCCATTGGCCCCCAGAAAGAAAAGGACAATGCTAAATGAGTATGAGCTGGACTCATGGGAATAGCAGTGTAACAACTCTGTCTTCAGAGCTCACCTACTGGAGATACAAACTGGTGTGGAAGAAGACTTAATTCACTCAGCACGCAGAAGTCACAATGTAGTCATCTGGCAAACTGCTTGAGTTAAGCATGGCCATGCATGAATGAATCACCAACACTCCACCAAGGGACCAAGATGATGGGGACTAAAGTGCGTTGGAGGTGAGTCACAAGAGCCCCACCAACAAACACTTCTGAGTGGAAAGTATGTATATGGTGGTGAATCACCAAGAACTCCACCAAAAGTCTGTGTCTGCCTGCCCTAATATTTGTGGGGTGATGAGTGTTGGTAATGAAAACCTCAGCTAGTAAAAACGAACACCTCTATAGAGTAGACTGTGAGGTTCTGAGGCAGTGTTTTAAACTTGACGATCTTGTTCTGTCTAGCTCAAAAGAAAGAAACTATAAGAGGCACAGTGTTTTTTGCTCTGAATTCTTAAGGCTTTTTTTGAAGAGGTGTAGTATCTCTCTGGCCAGGTTCTTACCTGTAGAAGGCTTTTCTGCAATATGGATGACACTTGAGGCTTGTCAAGTGCTTTGAGATTTTAGTGTGTAAGGTACTGTGGGAGCATAAGAGACTAGCTTACTGAGCCTTTGAAGGGAGGGGAGGAGAAGGCAAAGGTCTGTTTTATCTGTTTTGTGGAGCAAATCAAAGGTGATTTAATCTTAATTTTCGTTCTAAGATATTTTAGTACAAGACCAATAAAAATTATATACATGATGACATTTATAAAGGATGATGTAATATTTACTTAAACCTCTGTCAAAAAGAAGCACCAGACCTGGGCACAAGAATTTCCTATGATAGGATTGGCCAGACAACAAAGTTGGAGGTGTAGATTTATTGGCCCTTTCTGCTTCACAGAGCAGCAGTGTTGCTTTCCTTGTCTCTGGAGTCCTTCAGAGGGAATCTTTCATTCTTAACAAGAAATTGATCTGTAAGAGGATTGCTTCATGTCTGAGATTTCTTCATGGTAGCTTCCAAATTCTTAATTTGCAGACATATCTAAAATCTATAATGGCCTTCCCCTGATAATACACTTTTAGGAGTTATCTAAGGAGTACACTGGACTGACTTCTTAATGGATGGCAATGCTGACAGTTTTTTCAGTTTCCAAGGGAGATTTCCTGTAGTGTAAATGGGATGCTGATGGAAGTTAGCCCCACCAGGTAAAATAAAGTAATAGAGTTTTAGCGTTTTCCTTATGAGGAGATGCAAGATCTGTGATGTGTGAAACATGAAATTGAGCTATTAATTATTATTAAAATTGAATAGGTCTTTTTAAACTAAATTATTATATGCTTAAAATGACTAGGAAACTTCTGCATGCTATACAGTATTTATTTCAAGAGGAAAAAGTGAAATTGTCCTTAAAATAAGAATTTTTTTTTTTACTAACAAATTTTCCAGCAAGAAATTAATTCTAATAAAGCTGTACTTACTTGTCTATATACTGTTTTTAATTAAATCCAAACCAACCATCCAAAAAAAGCAACAGCTGTAGCATGACCAGAATGAAGCTTCTTTCAAGATTAGTGTGCTCATTGTGGAGTAATATTCGGATTCATCTTGGGGTGTTTGTGGAGCACAGTAGAGGATGCAAGGACTTTAAGAATATCTAGAGAATTGGGAAGGAGGGATTCTGAAGAACAATCTCCAACGCGTCTTTTAAGATAATTGTCTCTGTTAGTGAGGAGTTTTTGGTGTTAAACAGAAGAGTTTGTGATTATTTTAGGGGCTTTGCAGCATGTCATTTGGACAATTAGTGTCTATGTCCTGCCTTGTTCAATGTGATGATGTTTTGGCTTCAGCTTTTCTGTGAAGTCTGTCGTGAGTGCAGGCTGCTGGATTTTTAGCTGTGGGAACCAGGGAAGATGCATTGAAGCAGCATGCTGTACTTACCTAGACCTACAGCATATGTCCAAACAAAAGTGAGCTCAGTATCTAGCTGACAGAAGTAGTGATTCTCTTGTGTGTCTGCAGTGTGCTGAATACTGCTTTGCATCACCTGGACGGAAGCCCCTTTTGTCTCGGAGGTCACCTGTTTCAAAGGTAGCTGTGTAATGCTTCCAACTCTTCCAGCACTGGTGGTCTTGTGTGAGCTAGCCAATGTGAAGCATTTAGCCACGATAACTAGTAAAGAGTTTCTTTTCACATCTGGCAAGTGGGTCATGTTCTAGAAAAAGTGGACCTGCTTTCCATGTGGCAGTAACAGTGGCAAAATGAGGGAGTGGGAGATGGACAGAGTTCTTTTACTGTATACTTCTTTAAGGTGATTTGGTAAATGTGGAACTTCTGTTTGAGCTGTTCTTAGTATTTGAGTAGCAACCCTTCAGTGCTTTTTATGAGGGTGATAGGAACATAACATAGTGTGAGGATGTGTATATGTGTGTGCACTTTATCTATGCTCATATATACTCAGCCTTTATATGTAAATAAAAATGTAATATATTGGAGTATTCATTTTTATAAAGGCAAGGCTGAATCCCATTAAGCTTGCATAGTTTCTTTTAAAATGTGGTTTTGTGACACAGTGCTTAAGTATCACTTGAATGTGGTGTGTTTTTTTTCTTTTAAGAGAAAGCTATAGAAAAAAAATTATTTTTTAAAGCATAGTTATGCAGAATAAAGAACTCTTTTTAATTAAAAAACCCCCACAAACAACCAAAACATAAACCACAACCCAAAAAGAATAACAAGCAAAAGAGCAAAGTCACAAATGCCTCTTTACCTTTGATCCTACTTTTCAATGCTCACAGTTTAATGTTTGTTGAATTTTAAAGAACTGTTTTTAACATAACATCTGCCTCTTTGAATCACTATCAAGATAAATGTCCAGCTTTACCTATCAGAAGAGAATTATTTATTTTCTGGAAGTGGAAGAAGTAAAGTCATAGGAAGGGTATGTGTCAGATGACCATATATATATTTCACCTATATTATGTATGGTAGGGAGGAAGTGTTATTTCTAGTAAGACTTTATTTGAAAACAGACAAGAGAAAGTAAGGGCACTTCCAAAGACATAAACAATGAATTTACTTCGTGGTTTTTATTACTTCTTTGCAGTGAATTGGCATTGCAGCATATCAACTTTTAGCCTTTGTTCCTGTGTGCAGGTAAGCTGATAAGAAAGCTTTTTTTAAATATAAGTGCAGGCCAAAACTCATTGTAAGCTACTGGTGAGTTCCCGTCTACTTTGTTTCATAAACTCTAGTTAAAAAAACCAGACAATGATGTATATATGCACACATAAATGAAGGTCAGATAGAAAGCTGTTAAAAGAGGGGAAGAAGGAAATGCTGACACATGCTTTTTGGCAACCCAGGCCTATGGTCGTTTTCAATGATGCTTGCAATTCTTTGAAACTACCATGTCTTTCTTTTTAAGAGAAGCGATGGGAGGAGTTTGTTTTTTGGAAAGGGATTCTGCAATTCCATATTCCTCCATGGGCTTCAACACAGGTACTAGCTCGGAGTAGTGGAAGATGAGTAGCGCCCCCATCTGTCATGTGTTCCTTTGTAGGCACACTTCCACGTAGGACCACAGTAAAACTAGTGGATACATCACAGGTTACTAAGTGACAGCTGCCAGGTAATGATTCTCCCCTGTTGCTGCTAGATTTTAACTGTTATATTTGTTATACTTACAAAATGCTATATCATATTTTTTCAGAGCATAAGTGCTTTTTCATTATGTTGCAGATCTGGAAAACTGAGTGATGCAAGACAGCAAGGGTTTTATGAATTAAAAAGAAAAAAAATTATGTAGCAGTTTCAGGTGAAATGTAGAGTTCAATGTTGATTTGAGTTCTATCTCAATCAGCAGTGTTCAGTTTTACTCTTTCAACTCTAAAGTTTAATTTAATTTAATTCAAAATGCAACTGAACTGATTATTTTCCCAATATCCCAATTTAGGATGTTCTAAATAGGATGTTTGCCACCAGTGCAAATGCCATCCCTGTCTCTTCACTCCAGCTTATTTTTTGAGGGTACAGTGTAAGCTAGGACAGGGGAGCTTCTCCATAGTCCCGGTTATTTTTTTGTTTCAGATGAAATTGTTTGTCCTTCGGTTACTGCTTTGGTGCTATGAAAGTCTGTGCAGCAAGGCCCTTCAGTTTGACCTGTGATGCTTTTGTATCTTGGTGCATCTTGGCACTGGAGTGAGAGTCAGGCAAGTTCATTTACCAGTGCTGCCATCAGATGTCTTTTCTTCATCCTTAGATGTAATGTAACAATCCCTATTAAAGCTACCTTAGGAATGCTTTTGTGGATATTTGAGTATGTGCAGGTCATTGGTGTTAGTCCGGCTAGTATTTCAGCATGAGTTCTAATAAACAGTGGGGAAAGAATGAAATAATGATCTGGAATGAGTGAACCCCTCACCAACCCAACAAAGAAAACACAATGATGTCTACAGCCTCATTGGTATGTGGCTCTGTTTTAGGAGGAGGAAATTAGTATATGTAACATGCATAGAATGTGTCCCTTAAAGATTTAGAGAATTAGTAGATCTAAGCAGCTGGGTACGTTAAATGCACTTAAAACAATATAAACCGTGTGATGCAGCAGTCTGTATCCCTGTTGTCAAGAGCATGCCCTGTAGTAGACTCATAAGTACAAAATACATGAACAATTTGTGCTTGTGGGATGCAAATGTGCATTTGCTATGAAATGTGAGAAAAAGGAAGGCATGCTTGTAAAATAAAGACTTTATCAGGATTTCATCTCACAATGAGTTATCTAAATACTGATCAGAGAAAAGCAGGTTGTAGTTTTAGGGCAAGTGAAGCGCTATTCATTTAATGACGGGTGCTGTCCAAGAACTGCTTGTGGATGAGGGTGATGCTGTATGCTTACAACACCAATCACTGTTAGATTTTGAGGAGAGGAGTCTAAAACAGGCTGGTTAATTTGTTTAAATATTTTGTTCAGGCTCTGTTAATACTACTTGGCTGACTTTGTGCAGGTTACCTTGAGAAGAAGAGTGCAGAAATGCTGACAGTTCCTTCTCCAGAATACCAAGATACAAAATAATTTTTAGTTGTATTTTAGGGTTTCAGATGTGGGGTGCCTGTTTTTCTTTCCCCTTCCTGTGCCAACACCTCCCTTCTGTGCCCCCTCCCCCCCCCCCGGCCCACAAACAATTAGAGGT
>NW_010243081.1:25955-51149 GCF_000690775.1 Eurypyga helias | reverse complement strand
CCCCCCCCCCGAGTCATAAAGATGTAGAAGTTGTTTCCTTTTTTTATTTTCTTTGGAATTTATTTAACTGATGCCAGAGATTCTAATGTAATCATGACTTGAAGAAAACTCCAAGAAAATTAGCCAGATGTCACCAATGCAGCAAGTTGAGGTGGCCAGACTGGATGCTCGACATCATTAGGCTCCTGTAGATTATAACATGCTAGTATGAAAAATAAACTGTCTGCCTTACAACTTCTGACTCTCTCCAGTTTTTGTAAGGGATTATGAAGTCCAGTGTCTCTGATGGAGTGGCTGTGGAAGTGAAGTTATTGTCTAGCATAGTGGCCATAGAAGAAACCTTGTGCTGTCCTGGTTGCCTTCAGTTTGTTAAGAACATTGTGTTTCTTTTATATGCTTGATGCTCTGGAACTGGATTAGATCCAGTCAGCAGAATGTGAACTTCTGGTAATTTCTCAAAGACTCTTCTTGAGCAGCTAACATGAGGTATACAGTGATCTTGTGAATTGTCGTTGTGGGCTATTTGTGAAGTATTTTATTAATAGGAGTTATTATTTGTCTGAAACTGGTTTCTTCCATATAACAGAGCAGGTGTATTTTGATGATGGATTTGGCCCAGTTCTTGCACTGATTAGGAGAGTAGGCTTCCTAATTAGCTGTCAAGCTTGTCCTGTTTCATTGTATTCTGAGAGGTAGAGCCTCCATCGTAGTAATTCGTGCCTGCTCTGAGCTGGGTTTCCTTGCATAGCTGTCTGCCGGTCATACTGCCTTGGCAGCTTTGGCCTTCCCTGGTCAGGTATCTTTTGAGGAATTCAGCTGGCATCAGCAGTCCAGTGTATCACGTATGGCTGGACAGAAACACACAGTTAATCTGAAATGATATTGTTACAGAAATAGTATTGAGGAATACATCAAGGAATACCTATTGTTAGAATACTACTTTGGGTTTGGTATTAGCTAACACGTTGTAATGGGGGGTGCTTGAAATAGCAAAAACTTGTCAAAAATGTGGCCAGCTGCAGCATAAAGCCCATCGCAGCAGCAGTGCCAACCTTCTTGAGAGCTGACAACCACTGTCAACCTGTAGCACAAGAACCATATTTTTGAGAAAATGAGACTGACTGATCTAAACAGGAAAAGAAAGGAACATAATTTGGAAAACCAAACATGCTGCTATTAAGAAAATGCTTAAAAAACCTTTTATTTTCTCATTTCATTTAAGGTAAAATCAATATATATATATTTGCATATGAATACTTACATGGAATCTTATAGCAGCAGCATTTTTATGGGAGTTATGAAGTGGTCTAGTCAGTGCACAAACTATTACATGTCATTCTAACCTGAGTGGCTTACAGACAAATTGGAATAGGCAGACACCACATAAAGGAAAAGATATAATGGGTTAGCAGGATGGACAGTGGGATGGCGGGCAAGTGGTGTGTTAGTGCCACTTTGAGTTTTGGTATGGAGTGGTTTAGAAGAGAGAAAGCTAGGGAGCAAGAAGAAGAGGGTAAAAACAAAAGGTCTGAGATACAGTACCTGAATCCTGATGCTGTGATTCACGGCTCTTGCTCTGTATCTCAAAGAGTCAAAGGCCAGAGATGGGCCAGGGCTTGGTTGTTTGTGCTGGGGAAGAGAGGAGGAAAGAGATGGAAGGGACAGGTAAGAGTGGGTTAGCACTGCTGATACCGGCAAAAGAGCAGGATTAAGCAGTGGTTCCTGCTTCATGGCTTTTCTCAGCAATAGCTGCTGCCATCTGCACTTGAAGCATTGTGTAAAAATAATGGATGGCAGTAGCAGCCTGGCTTTGCAGGGTCAAGCTGACAGTCAGGACTGTTTCCCTGCTCCCATGTGTTTGCTGTCCAGTGCAGTTTGTCTGCTTTTGTCTCTGTCTAGAATTGACTCTCTGGAGCAGGTTGCTGTCCAAATTAACTTAGACACTACTAGAAGCCCATGAATAATAAAAGGTTGAGGGCTGTTTTGAAAAAGTGATTACCCTCCTTTGTTAGAAGCTGTAAAACAAAAAAAAAGGGAAATCTGAGAAAAATTGTGTGGATGTATAGTGTGGCTAATATGGGTTTGCTGCTGGAATTCAAGCATAGAGTGCTGATGATACAGTAACTGAAGAGATGAATATTTAATAAATATTTTAAGATGTTAAGAATATGATTTATAAGTGCAGATATCTTGAGGTCAAAATAGGAAGACTTTTAAAAGGCAGAAACACGATTGATTAGATATCAAACTCTGATAGTATTCCTATCTAGACTTCACTACCATCACAGACTTCTATGACAAGCTAGAAATTTCTCTTGAGGCAAAGCTAGAACATCCAGGCTTAGGGAGTGAAAAGTAGTAATTTATTTTTTGCCATCTTAAGACCTTCCCTGTGATTTTGAGCGTGACATAGTGAACCTAAGCTGAGAACATGGTGACTGTACCTTCGTTCAGTTGAATTTGTGTGAGATTATGAATAAGGTTGTATTGCCTTTTCTGCTCCTAGTTTCTTAGCTACATTGTGCTTAACCATTGAGGAAATAACCTTGACTAACAAGGTAAGTATGTACATTTTACAGCAAACCCACTGCAGTGTTTAGTTGATACTTCCTTGTGCATGTCCATCCCTAAATCTTTGGTGTCTTTATGCAGGTCACCTGAAACAGGAAGATTACCTGGCAGGAGACCAGTTGAGGCAATAAAATGCATCGTTGAATACTTACATAATGCTGCTACTATAATAGCTAAGGGTTTTTTCTTGTTATCTGACCTAGCTCCTTGCATGGCATGTAGATTAGCTTTATCTGCACTGTGTGAAATTAAAAGTAACAAAACCTGAAACAAAGTAGCTTATCAGCTCCTGTTCTGCAGAGGCAGAAATAAGAACTGTGTAAATACTGGCTATGTTTCAGCATCCTGTATTACAAAACATGCCATACAAGTGTGTATCAAGAAAATTAGTAGGAGATCATATGCTTAAACGCAAAAGATCTGAGGGGAGAGGTATGGCTCTGCAAGAGTACCGGCTTGGAGGTGCAACCATCCCCGCTGCTGTGACACTGCACTTGTGCTTCAGCCTGTACCATTCAGGCTATACAGTTATTGTGTAACTTCTGAACTTTCTAATCATCAGCAGGTCTAGCTCTGTTTTCAGAGTTAATTCCCTCCTAATTTCTTTTTTTTTTTTTTAATATTATCATATCCCATTAGTATTCCTTAGAGAGTACGCTTGTTTGCCATAATGGAGTGTGCAGGGAGGACCAGAGATACTGGACCAAAGATAAAATGACCAGTCACTGAACTGGTAAGTTAATGTTTCAGCTGTGTCCTAGCCCGTTATTTGGTTCTCTGAATAGATTTTGCAGTGTTGAGGATAGTGTTTCTGGGCAGTGCTAGTTGTGCTACAGTTCATGCACTGTAACGGTACAGAAAGTGATGCCTTTGAACATGTGGATCTAATCCATTCCATTTATGCCACTACGTAATTGTTTGCAAATTATATGATAGTAATCTTTATCCTGAGGATTCTGTGCCAATATAGGATGCTTCAGAATAAGTCAAGTCCTTTGATATGATTAACACCTGCAGAAAAGCTTTTTCTTTCTTTTCTTAAATAAGAACGTAAATAGAAGTTTTCAAGATGGGTAGAATAGTGAAAGGGAACTAAACCCATGGACCAGATAATTACTTTAAGTGAAGGTTACAAAAATAGTTCTGGCTCTGATCAAGTAATTTTCCATTATGGAAGACAGGCAGCTCACTTCTTTTGACACTTGGGAATGTATAGCCTTGCTCTGTTTTTGAAAAATATTTTTCATGGTTTGTAAGTATTTTGCAAGTTTGTCGTTCTTCTCTATCTCCCCTCCATGGCTGGGAGTAATTTTGAATATAGATATCTATCCTTCTTTTCAATTTGACTATTGTTCCTCTGTGTTGCAAGAAGTGAGCCAACTTACTCCCTGGGATCTCATCATGCCAAACCACTTCTATTTATACATGCACACCATCTTTAGAAATTCAGCAGGGTGTTTTTAAGGAAATGCCTGCTGCTTTGGCAGTTGGGTGGGGAGGAAAGGAGGACCTGAAATGTGTACTTCTGTAGACCCTGTGAAAATTACTTGTGGGAGACCTGTGTGTTTTGAATAATCAGACTGTGTGTCTCCACAGCAGTCATAGGTGGGACTGGAACTGGTGAGGACAGTGTTGCTAACTTTAAACTAGATAGTCTGAGTAATGACAACAGTGTAGCTATGGTAACACGCAGTCCTGCTTGGGCTACCCACTTTTAGGCAAGTTTTGATGCCTGTGTTGAAGTCAAGGCTGTCAGTTTTCTCTGCTGAGTAGAGACAGGAGCATGATTTTAGGCTAACTAGATGCATATCCATCTGAGGAACAGTCACAACCTGATGGGAAGGGGGAATGCAGGTCTTCTCCACCATTTGGGAATCGTCAGACTTGCTCAGCAACAGCTGTGTGATGCCTTCAGCTTAGCCCTTGGGGTGGGAAGGAGGATGCAGGGGGGGGAACTGCTGCAGCTGATAGGAGCCCTGGCTAGTTGTAGGAGAGGGATGGCTCATCCTTCAGTTAGGAAGGTCAAGAGTTTTAGTATTAGATAAGAGGAGGGGGAAAAACCTCAGTTGTGGGTGTGTGTTGTTTTTTTTTTTTTAATAAAGCTGCTAAAATGTCATTAGATCCTTTGATCCTATACAATTAAAACCCTCCCCAGATTTGTGTGTGGGGGAGAGGGGAAACTGAAAATGGTTATTCTAGATATATTTCTTGGATATTTTCTTAGAAATGAATATTTTTTCAGACTGTGGCCTTAGTTACTGGAAACCTTCATATTTTCTATAGAAATGCAAAACTTGAAGAAAAATGTCTTTGGGAACAGGGAATAGTTTCTCAATCACTATTACTGAACACATGAAGAGTTAAAAATAGTTGGAGGTAAGTAGATCATCCTAAATTTAAATTAGGACAGTTGACTGTAGGAAGGTAAATATCTTTGGTAATATATGATAGAATTATTGTGTATGTCTATTTACATTTTACATATATCTGAATAAATGTTGGAAGGAGTATGGCTGCCAAGATGACAAACAGCTATTTTGTGCAGTCCAGCCTGCGATAGGCTGGGCCAGATCAAAGAGCGCTTTAGAGTGAAGGGGAGACTCTTCTTTCCTGGGAGCAATGAGCTTGTTCAGGTAGGTAAAGCTTCAGTAGTACAAGGTGGGGCAGTGAGATAAGACAGCTGGAGAGGTAGCAATTAGGTATGGTGATAGCAGGATGGCCAATAAGGAAAAACTATAGTGAAGAGGGAACTTGCCTTCTCATGAGAAGCAGACTTGGAGCCAAAAGATAAGACACTTCAGTAGAAACGTGGAGGCTTATTTCAATGTGAGAAACAACCAGCAATGGATCAGTTAGGAAGCAAGGTGTGTGTCCTGTCCTTTTTCCCATCTGGTGCAGCAGATGTCAAGTTGTTATCTTAAAGGGCTACTTTTCTCCAGTTTTTTTAGTTATATTGAAACACGGTTTTAGTAGTTTTAATCTTGCTAATATCTTGGCATGCCTGCAGGGCAGTGGTCTTGATGGCATCATGGAGACATGATGGGATGGCTCCTATGACTAGGACATTGGAATAGAAGGTTGCAGGCTCTTTAGGAAGTACAATCAGCAGAGGTGAGGATGGGGATGACCCTCTATGTCAAGGACCCATTGCAGTTCATGGAGCTTGGCCTTGGGATGGATGAGGAGCTCATGGAGAGCTTATGGGTCAGGATTAAAAGGAGCACAGGGTCATGTGGCACTGTATTGTGGGTCTGCTGCAGGACACCTGACCAGGAAGAATGGGAAGATGAGTCTCCTCCTATGGGTTGATAGGAGCAGCCTCATGTTCAGAAGCCCTTGCCCTCACGGGGGACTTAAATCACACTGATATCTGTTGGAGGGATAACACAGTAGGGTGTAAGCAATCCAGGAGGTTCCTGGAATGCATTGATTTTTAACTTACTTCTTCCAAGTGATAAAGGAGCCAACAAGGAGAGGTGCTATGCTGGACATAGTTCTTGCCAACAAGGAGGGGTTGGTGGGGAATGCTAAGTTCAAGGACAGCCTTGGTTGCAGTGACTGTGAAACAGTGGAGTTCAAGATCCTTAGGGCAGCAAGGGGGGTGTACAGCAAGCTTGCTACCCTAGACTTCAGGAGAGCAGACTTTGCTCTCCTCAGGGATATGCTTGGTATAGTATTTCAGGATAAAACTCTGTAGGGAAGAGGGGACAAGTAGCCTGGGAGGAATACGCACACACACACACACAAATGTCCAAGAACCCAGGGATCTAGTCAGGAAAGCATATTCTCCTGGAAATGATGCTAAGGCACATGGCAACTAAGCTGATTGGTGATAGCAAGCATAGCTTCACTAAGGGTAAATCATGCCTGACAGATTTTTTTCACCTTCTATGATGGGGCTACAGTGTTGGTGGACAAGGGAAGAGCAACTGACTTTATCATGTCAGTTTATGAGAAGCTCAACATGAACTGACAGTGTGTGCTGGCAGCCCAGTAAGCCAACTGTATCCTGGGCTGCGCCAAAAGAAGTGTGACCAGCTGGCTGAGAGGAGGTGGTTCTGCCCCTCTACTCTGGTAAGACGCCACCTGGAGTCCAGCTCTGGGACCTTCAACATAAGAAGAACATGGACCTGTACAGTGAGCCCTAAGATTATCAGAGGGCTGGATTACTTCTCTCCTATGAAGCAGAATCCATGGAAGCAGCCAAATCTCAGTACAGTTGCAGTCAGTTCAGCTGTGAAATACTGTTGAAAGCAAGGGAAGACTGCTTACAATCAGAACTGTAAAAGCCCCTTCTAACTTGGGAGCTTTGGGTTAGTGATAGGAAACACAACTGCCTTTGGTGCTGGTGAGGAAGGAATATGTCTTTATCCATCCTACACTGTTGTGGCTTTGCTTTTAAGAAAAGGGGATGTCATTCTGTCTCAAAGGTTGCATTGATTCTGGATATTATCCTACTGGTCTTGATCTTTTTTTTTTTTTAATGATAGTAATCTGTTCTAGTTTTATACAAGAAATACAAAAGGGCAGTAGTTTAAGTATTCCTTTCATTAGACATCAAAATGGGAATTCCCTAGCATATAAACATTTTGGGTTTATTGCATCTTCTCGAGGGACACATGCATATTTTGTCTGTCTTTTCCTACCCAAGTGGGAAAAGAAACTCCCATTACTTATTCAATGATATTAGCTTTTATAAATTAATCAGCAATAATTGTGTTTATATGGGCCAGAACTTCCTCAAGGGGACACTAAATGGTGAATGCTTCAAAACTTATTTTGAAATCAATGGTAGCAATCTCAAGCTACCTGTTGAGTTGAATGTGGGTGCCTGTAGTGTAGCACTTTATCAGATTTATTACAAAAAGTTGCAATAAATCAACCAAATGTTATTAATCTAGTTTAACAAACAACAGACATGGTAGGTTTGATAAACCACAATATTGACTTTTGCCGAAACTATTTAATAAAATGCAGGTATGTTATTTGCATTATAATTAGTGGGGTTGCACTGTAGTATGTGGGGTTTTGTCCTTCCAGGACACAGAACACGCAATCCTAATTCAGATCACAGTATATATCACAGGAGTCCCAACCCCATGCTTACAAGCAGTTTCTGTGGCAGTTTCTAACAGTGTAGTTGTCTTGTTAGATGACTGTGCATATATACAAAAAACTTAATGTTTAAGTGAGTCACATTGTCATGTAGCAACAATATAAGAAATCTAGTTTCATGTCCTTGGTTCAGAGAATTCACTTGCATCTGATACCTGCTATTTTGCCTTTCCCTTGTGCCAGTCAGGTTGCTGTCGTTGCATGTCACCATCAAATGTTTTTTTCTGTCCTCACTACTATTTTTACTCTCTGTCAATCACTCTGATGGGACTCTCCTCTACTAGATGTTTGTGTAGTAAGTAAAATTGAACTCGGCTGAACCCAAGGGAATTGGTTTGTATTGCTTACCTTATATTAACATGTAATAAAGATAAAATTTTAATTATATCCAGCACAGAATGGGAAATTTGTGTGTAAAAAGCACTAACTTAATTTCTATTTTTTGTTCAGAATTTGTATAGTCCTTGAACTTCACTAGTGATTCAGATCAGTGAGGAGCTATGTCTTCGACATTTCTGCGTGCTCTACTTCTTTTACCTGATCTTGCCGTTAATATTTTATTAGATATACAAGGCAAAAATGGAGCAAATCATTTGATTATTACCAGTTCATTAGGCTTAAAACACGAATTAGAGCCAACTTCAGCTTTCAGATTCATTCACGTGGCTCATACTGAAGTCTGTGAGAGGCACGTGCGTATTCGCAAATCCAAAATTTGGCTCTCTGCCTACCGTTTGAGTAGACTAGTGTTCAGTGAAGGCTCTGAGGTAGTAGATCATTTGTTATTTACAGCAGATAATGAAATGCTACTCTGATTTTTACCTGAGGCTTTGTTACATAAGGTCTTTAAATTGGTAGAGAGGAAAAACCTCTCCCAGTAAAGTAAAATGTAAGTTAAAAGAAGTTCTGTCTACCTCATAAAGTAATTAAGAATTTATTTGGGATATGTTTTAACTGTGGAAACAGGATGACAAAATTCTTGCTTGGACTTGAGATTTCTGTGGAGTTGCACTGGGCTCTGGCTGTATCTGTCACAGGTGTACTTGCTTTCCTCTAGCAAAATAGATGCTCCCAGCAGCTGGCTGCTCCAGAAATGCCACTTGGAACTGGAAACTTTCAAAAATATTTCACAGCTTTCTTGTGGCGAGAAGTGCTTCTCACCACGTGAAGTTTTCACATGATTGGGCTGAAGGGAATGGCAGGAGCCTTCCCATAAGGTGAAGCTGCCCTGGCTGAGCTCGGGAGCGGCACCCAACTCGCATGGAGCGAGCAGTTTCTGAGCCCTGCTGATGTTGCCTTCTCCCTGCATGCCTGTAACTGCCCTTCAGTCAGGCAGGGGGCTGTACATAAAGCATGGATTGGTGACAGGCTAAACAGTTCCTTTTTTAACAAAACTGAATTATTTAGGAACTGTGTTTCCCTTTGGGCTGGATTTTAGAATCTCTTGTGATACACAAATTGGTACCAGGGAGAGCAATAACGGGTGAGCCAGGGAAGGGAGGGAGAGCATGTGTTTTGCTGCTAAGGTGTTGAGCAGGGAATGAAATCTTATAAACTGATGTCCTCCTTGGGTCAGCCCCAGTTTAAAGGGAATTGATCTCTCTCCTGCCAGGTATGCTTGTGCCAGTTATGTTGTGAGTAATCTTGAGGAGTCAGTGCAATATTCATCCTCCAGTACTGTGGCCATATTATCTAAATAGGTGCTGCATCCTGTGCAATTACAGTCCAGATATCATTACACTCTGTAGCCACTGCAGTAAAATTACATCATGATGTCACTGTGTCAAATATAGTAAGTAGAATGTGGTGTGATGGCTAGATTTGTAAAATCAGATGAAGACTTCCAGCTCTTATGCTGGTGATCGAGTTGTTTTCCAACTAAATGCATTGTGTTCTCCTTGCTACAACCAGAAATCACTTTAATGCTGAATGGCTTCATTCTTCAGTTAAGGAATTTCCCCCTCCTTGCCTGCACACTGGATAGACCAATGCCCTAGAAATTAAAAATAGAAGTAGTGTCCCAAAGGCAATGTCTGTCTGCCAGCAGTATGTATGACTTGTGTGGTGGCAAGTGTTTTAGAATTATGTGAGCATGAACCCGATTGGAAAAATGTAAAACCTGATCTCTTCTTCCAGCTTTGATACTGTCCCTATCCCTTTACTTTCATTCTTGTGTTGTGCTCTGTGTGTTTTATTAGGTTTAATTTACATCTGGTGGCACGTGTCTGTGGAGCTTCTTACCCACAGTCAGGTTGTCTGCAGTGAATGCTGACTTAACTGTTTGCTGCATCGAGATGTGTGTCCTGCTGTGCATTTGCATTACAATCCTAAACATCCCTTTTGGATATTATCCTCAGTGCAGCTTTAAATATCAGCAGTGTGTCGTGAGATCTGAGAAACATGAGAGAGCCCTAGTTTCCCTGACCCCACCATTATTTTGATTGAAAATGGAAATGTCCTGTGACAGATTGAGCTTGTGACAGAAGGTGACGGGGAACATGTAGATTTGTTTTAATATTGCCCTTAGCAAAAAAAAAGAAGTTTGCTTCTTGTATGAAACATTAGTTGAAGACTTTCTTTTGCTGTTTTCCTTATGATAAACATAAATTCTTTTTTTTTGGTAGCCATTACAGCTTTGTTAAAAAAAAAAAAAACCAACAAAAAAGCCAAACAAAAAACCCCAAACAAACCTCCTCAAACAAACACATATATTTAATGTCATTTTGGGCGTCATCTGACTTGCATTTGGAGGGTAGCATTGTTCCTCTCCATCCATATTATCATATCCTTGGTATCCCTTGTTAGATTAATGCCAGACTCCCAACCTTCACATGAAGTGGCAGTTGCTGAGAGAAACAGTGTAAGGGGATGAAATGCTGGATGTCCTCTTCCTTCTTTGTTTCAGGAACCACGAACAAGTTCCTTGTTTCAGGTCATGGCTGGAGGGGAAAGAAACAAACCAACAAACAAATGGCAATCCAGGACAGAACTTTTTAATAGAAACAGTCATGGCAATTTACACTTATTTACTAAATGACAGTTTATGTCCAAAAATGAATAATGGAAGATAAGCTAAAATTAAGAGGCAGGAGTGCTGGACCAGTAGGCAGATTCTTTACGTGCAAAATGAGTTTGCTAAATCCAGGTGGTAGTTCACAGCCAAAAAGCACAGACATTCATACTCTTTACTTTCATATTTTTTTGTATTTTCTTATAAAATTTAATTTGATCTTAGTACTAGGATACATCTAAAAATTTTCAATTATACAATGTTGATACTCTTCTAGTTGTTTGAATTGCATATCTTATAGCAGTGGTTCATAAATCTGGAAGTTTTATCTCTGTTTATATGCTTAACTGGGGTGCATGGGTAAACCTGAAAGCAATAGTACTTGCAAAAAACATTTTTCAGTGGGAGTACTCGTCACTGAAAGACTCTGAGGGAGTCTGTAACCCTGAAATGAATGCTTTTCAGATGTCATGTTTAGCACAGCACAAGAGCTGACAAATAATTTAAATTCAAAGGTAGCATTACTTTTGTCACTGCAGCTAAAATAACACTTTTTAAAATTAAAAATTTAAAACTAAGACTTGTAAGACTGTTCCCTGCCCCTGTCTGTCCTTTTCTTATCTTGGTTTAAATTGAAAAGATCAAGTATCAATTACCATTCAGACTATCACTAGCTAATGCATTGTGTATGCACACACAACACTTCCTCTTCCCAAAGAAATCTTGCATTGAAGAGATTTGCTCATATAGGAGCTACAGAAACACCCATTTACTTTATAATGTCCTTAAACTTTTAAGTATAGCTTTCTGGTTTCTTCTGGTTTCTTCTACCAAACAGTGAGGAGAGAACAAAAATCTGTCCTAGGAATCTTTTAATATTGTTATTTTTTTTTTTTAATCTTCCTAGGGGAGAAATATTGGAAAGAATTCCTGAAAAAAATTAAAATACATGGCAACTTGTGTCCATAGTTGAAACACATAAATGTTAACTCATAAAACTGAATAATTGTAATGCAACAAAAGAATAAGCATAAGAAAGAATTAATGCATTTGCATGAAATAAAATATTATGTTTGATTTTACATAATCTGCCAGACCAGTAACTTGTGGTCTTATGTTCTTGGCTGCAGACATCATTATGATTCATTATACTGCTTTTTATATTTTTTTCTACCACTTTTATTAAAAAATTAATTACTGCTTCTGCATTGATGTTTTCAAATTTGGAGGCCACTGGAAAAGGTTTCACTAGCCTGAGTGGTTAATTAAAACCAACCATAATAGCTTCAGGGATTTAGAGTCAAGCAATATTGGAGTGATGCTTTAAACTTTCCAAATCTACCCTTACAGTGGCAAGTTAGTTAGGTGCAAATATCTTTCAATATGAAGGTGAAGGCACAGAAATTTGTCTACAGCAGGCTGTTATGTGTCGATTGTATACCTAATGAATACCTGTGAAGTTGAAAGCTTGCAAATACGTAAGCCTCCATAGGTCTAATGGTTTTGAAACTAAAACCTAAAACTTCATACAAGGTGCTATGTGTATTACTACACTTCATGTTTGATCTGTTCATTTTTAATGGAAGGCTGGACAACAACACCCATCTTGACACAGTGTTTTCCAGGCTTTAAGTCTGGTTTCACTACATGTGAAAAATACTGGTCTGCATGGGAGTAAATGACAAACTAGAGTACTGAAAGACATTGGGTTTTGTTTTATTCATTGGAAATGTTTCCTTCGGGCAGAGCTGATTGAACCATGAAAGAAAGAGAGGCTTAGGAAAGAGTTCTCAGCTACAGCTCACTGGCAAACAGCCTGCACACTCAACCCCAGTTTATGGATTATTGATTGGAGAGGAGATGCAGTGTAGCTCCTATTCTCAAACCAAGTAGACTGCTTTACACAGAGTGCAGCTTAACTTTCTTTCTTCATTAGCGTGGAATACATAATGTGTGTGGAAAAAAGGAAGTCTCGCTAACAGGTCAGAAGTTAGATTAGCCATTGTTTTGCCTGTCCCAGTGAAGGTGTAGCCATGAAAATGAGCCTAGATGTTTTTGTCTTGGAGAAACTTAAGTTCATGGAACTGTGTATGTATTTTTCAGTATAATACTTTGTCTTTAAAAGAAGGCCTATATTCATTTCACCAGCGAAATTCAAAAATTCAAAGCACTGAAATATTCTAAACAGAAGTGTTTCTGCCATGAATGGACACATTAAAACCTGATTAAAAAAAACCCACCTGAACAATCACAAAACACCCCCCACCCCCCTAAATCAACCCCAAAAACTCCCAAAACAAACCCAACAGCCAAGCAAAGTCTAAAAATGATGCATTTATATCTTATGACAAGTCATGAAAGTGGCATCTCTGGCAATATTTTGATATCAACTATTTAGATTCTGTATGAACTAAAGAGTTTTCATTAAAAAAGAAAAGTTGTATGATATTCTCTCAACACTTCTAAATTTGTTAGTCCTTCCTATTGTGAAGCAAGCGACTGTAGTTATGACTCAAATATGTAATACTCTACACAGGTTTTGATTTTTTTTTTTTCTTTTGAAGTAGCCTATGGATTTGGGAATTGGTTAAACTCAATTTTCTTACCTAGTTGGCAAAGAATTTGACAGAAATGAGTTTAGAGGGCTTTGCTGGCTCTTCTGCCTATGCCTGCTGTGGAATGAGGGCAGGTGAATGTAAGATTAATGATATGGAGAGGCAGAGTCACCCTGCTTTGGTAATGCCTGAATAGTGGGGTCGTCCTTGCAGGCAACACTTGTTTTTAACCTGTAGTATCGTGCAAGGGATATGCCATCTCATGATTTTGTTTTTCTTTAGCATGCTGGAAAGGCCTTCTTGTTATTAAGACTTGAGAACCTGGAAGGTGTCAGTTCTTACAAACTAGAGAAAAGTTGACTGACTTGAGTTGCTGTAAGGAAAATCCTTGAGCATGACAAATAACATAAATAGGTTTCTGGCTAAAGTGCCTAGTGGCAAAGCAAGAAGATAGAACATAACACATTACACTTCAGGTGAGAAATATGTGAGGGCTTACTTAACAGAGGATATGTATTTAAATTTACCCTTTTTTTTTAATATCAAAACTTCACTTTTATAAAGCTGCAACAAGAGGGGGAAGTATGAGGTCAACGTAGGACATAAAATGTAATCAGGATGGGGACTCTTAAAGCATATAAAAATATGCTTAAAGTCAATATATTTTAAATTTATTTATAATATATTTCTTGTTGTTTGTTCCAAGATAAAAATCTTGGCTGACCAAGTAAAGTAATTGGTTTAAAAAGTAAGAAAAGGTCAGGGAGCCATCCTGAATTTATGGAAATTGTTAGAAAAGATAGTTCTTTATTTTGCAACATCATGTTTTTAAATAGATTAGTAATAACTTCAAGTGATTTGACATCTACAGTCCACTGCTGTGGGAAAATTTGTGGAAAAACTGTCAAGGAGGTTAATTTAGTATCTGGCAAGCTTGACAAGGGCTAATACCAGGCTCTGGTATGAACTTAGTGTGAAGTCAGGAGTGGTGGGTTTTTTAAGTTTACTGATCTATGGGAATATAGAAATGTAGTAAATGTTACCTTGTGTACATTAGATTGACCCCTCCCCTTAAAATAACCCCCAAAAACCCACAACAAAGGTATTACTGTTTGTCCTTCCAAGTCCTATGCCTGGCAGCCAGTGACGAGGGTGCCATGACAGGGTTGGTTAACCTCCCAGCGATGCACGCAGTGCTTTTCATGTGGTGTGTAGCAAATATACTGGTTGAAGGTCATAGGGACCTTTGCATAATGTCCTTTTGAGTGAGCCAGTGAAATACCTGGTCACTTCACGGAAGCGTGATAGTGACTGCAATAGGAGTCACCGTATTCTTCATGCAATAGGCAATGTTTCTGTCAAGTGGCTGGCATGCAAAGGGGTCATCTGACCACCTTGTACTGCTTGTGGAGAGTAAACTGACATTACTGTCCTTTTGGATCTGAATGAATGAGCAAGGTGCTAGCCCAGCTCTATGCAATTAATATGGTACTTAGTGTTTGGGTTTTTTAAGCATTGTCTGATGGATTTATTATGTTACCTTGAACAAAGCTCAGCAGGAGTGTTCCAGTGAAATGTGTTCTTTTTGTGACATAACACCAGTTTGTCATAAGTGAAAGGTGTATGACTTGTCAAAACATCCCCTGAAAGACAGGATGACTTGTGGAAACACATTACTCCTTTGTTGTCAGCTCCTCGGGGCTCTGAAGTGTTTCCAGTTTCCAGCACCTGCTGCTGTGGGCTGAGAGCTGTAGTACTGCCCGTGCCCCTGTTGCAGTGCTGGGGACCTTCTCAAACTGCTGGGCTCTACGGTCTGCTTTGAGGTTGACTTTCCAGCTTGGCATTAGCTGCTGTCCCACACTTGATATGAAACAAAATGTTATTTTTTGAAAAAGGAGTACATAGCCTTTAGCATAGACTAGAAATAGTACATAACCTTTAGCATAGACTAGAAATTTGGAATTCTAGATACCTGTATCAATTGAGTCCTTGGTTAATTTAGAATATATAGTGCCTATGAGATTTGCAGAACACCAAGAAGCAGTATGCTTAGGCCTGTGTTGAAGAGTTGATATTTTAGAGTTTGACTATTTTGATTTCAGGAACAACATAAATAAATTGTGATTTAGCCTAATGTGACTTAGGAGCTGCAAAGGCAGTAAGTAGTTATGGGAAGGGAATGAATGCTAAGAGGACATCAGGGCAGTTTTTGCCTCCAGTTCAGGGCAGAGACCTTTCATTGGGAGCTTATGTGGAAGAATATTCACTCTGTTGTTATCTTTTTATACTTAATCTATGCATTAGAGTTTCTTTTCCAAAATAACCTTTTGATGTTTCTGTATTGAGCTATGTAGTCAGTACTTTATATAAGCATCAAGAAAACAGATTCTTTTGTGAATATATTGTAGTAATATGGTGTTATCATGAAACTCTAGGATGCAGCTTAGAATAAAAGTCCTGCTATACTGCAGTGGGGAAGAAATTGTTGTTTTCCACACAGTGTGTGATATTTTTCTTGTTTATTTTGACAACACCTGTGCATTAAAAAAAAAAAGCTGAAGATAACTTAGGATAACAGTTCATAATAAGAATAACTAAAAAAATCCCAGTAATGTAGACAGTGCTGTCTAAATAAGTCTGGAGAAGAGTACTTTTAATGATAGGGCTAAAGAACATTTAAGTATTGAATTGTCAATTAATCTAATACACTTTATAGATAAAGCATGACCTGGAATGATTTGATTCTATTTGCTGGGGTCACTCTTGCCTATCTTACCTACAAGCCACTGTCTTACTGTGGTTTTACTGCTTTTTATTCCTCTGTAATGACAGTACATATGTCTAGACCTGTACTGTCTCTTCTTGATTAATGCTGTAATAGCAGAATACATTGTTTTGAAATCTCTTTTGTAAGGTTAAACTGTATCACTGACAAGGATTGACAGCTGCCATGAGTACAATAATGAGGATTTTACTCCCCCTCTGTGCAAGATGATCACTGAAGTTTATTTTGTGCATTAATCTCTGATGTTGCTCCCCTTGTGATCTACAAGTCTGCTCCTTTCCTTACCAAAGCAGTATTGGCTTGTATAGTTCATATGAATGTCAAAATACACAGCTTCTGCAAAAAATCATGATTATAAGGTAGAAAGGCTATGGAGGTACTTAAAAAAAAAAAATCAGGAACTTTTCTTCTGCAGTGATTTGCATATGTAGTTATGGCCTATGGAATGTTGTTTGAAAATGTCTGGTGTGGTTTGTGTGTCAGTTGTTCATCATGTCATCAGCAGCTGACTTTTTTTATCCCCTCACTGGAAATTATTTTGCAAAGAGACATCAGTAATTGATACTGATAAACAGGAGAATTGTTCCAAGTCTAAATTATTTGGCTGATTCATGTACAGACCAACTTGCAGCACTTGGCTAGGAAGCATTCCAGATACATGTGTCTGCTCTTCCAACAGTATGAATGTGGATTTACTCCTTTTCAAGTAGTTTATAATTGAAAAGTTTAGGGAGTTTGCCAGAGGGTCATAGGACTGCAGAGGTACAACCAGTAACTCCAAGTATCTCGAAGGTCAGTGCTGATTTTCTTGTTGTGGGAGGCTGTCATTCATGCATTTTTCTCATTTCCTGGTTGTTACTGCTACTGTCACCCTGACTACACAACAATGTGCAAAGCCGGGCTTCCTTTTTTCTTCATGTGACTTGAGCTGTTTATTTTAATAAAGGGGTGGTTGCATACAACACAGAAAATAGCTGTTATTTTACTGGCATCATCTGCCTTAACTAAAGATTTGGATTGTCTTCTACTTTAGCACATCCTATGAAGATTTTAATCTCTGTCCAAAATCCTACTTAGGCTTTATATGGTATCACCTTAACAAAAAAACCCAAAACAAAACAAAACAAAAAAAAACCCACAAAAACCCCCACACCAAACCATCAAAACCAAAACCCCACAAACAAACAAAAAAATCCAAAACAAAACAAAAACCCCAACCAAACAAACCACCACCCACCCACCCACCCAAAAAAACCCCCAAAATCCAGACAAACTAAAAACCTCACTAAGTGGCAGAAACATGTGATTCAAGTAATTATGGCACTTGGACTAGGAACTGTAAAAATATATACATAATTCTAGAAAGGAGAAGATGAACTCCTACTATGAACTCATGGAGTAGCAAAGCCTTATTTAGTACATAAACTCATCCAGGTAAATGAGTCATAAGCAGGAAAGAAAAATAGGAATTATTGTCAAAGGAAATGGGTTTTGGAAAGGGACCTGAACCTTCTAATAGTCACTGAGCTGGACTTGCTGATTGGTCATTTGTTTGGTTTATTTTAACCTTGGCAACTTCTTAATTTTCTCTTGCTTTGTCCTTCTGTCATAAGGAAAATATTATTTTTATTTCCAGTTCTGATACTCAAATACAAAGGAAAAATCCAAGGAACTTACCTCTTCCCCCATTCCCTTCGCCACCCACACCCCTCCCACCAAATTTAAGTGTAAAAGCCTGTTAATGAAAACCTGTGTAAGAAAACTAAATCAGTACAAATAATGTATAACGAAAATAGAGCTATTGCACTTATTCTGAATCTAAGAATCTGAATTTATTCTAAGTTCAAAAGCTCAGAACTTATATCATATACTAGTACACATGTAGGTAATGGATATCTATTTTTCTATTCTTTGGTATCATTGGCCTACTGATAGAAAACACTTTATCAGTCTTTCCTGTTCTGTCTTCCAGTAGTGTGACAGCTTAGCTTATGTCAATTTAAGCTAGTTTAGGTTAATAGATTTGCTATAAAACATCCAAATGCTTACTCAAAATGCTTTAAGCCCTGCCAAAAATGACATGGCCTGATCTGGAACGTCTTTGATAAATCAGCATGACTCATCACTGCTATGACTGCTTCTCTGAAAAACAGTGACTAGAGGGTTCTCTGGTGTGGTGTGTGTGTTGGGTTTTTTGAATTTTTTTATTTTTTTCCTCCTGTTAGATTAAATGATGTGCTTCAGAGATATGTTTGTAGTGATACTTGGTGGTTCTTTAAAGGTGTCTTGGTTTTAGACTCAATTGGTATTTGAACGGTAGATTGGTGGGAAAGGAGGAGCTTCAAGGAGAACAAATGCTGACCTTTGAGGTGGGGATATGTTATCTTACATGAGAATACTAAAACTTAACTGTGATCTTGAATATTTTCTGAATGATGCTTTTTGTGATAGAATACAAAGGTAATATTTAGGAAGGCAAGGGTATTAATCAGTTCTGTCTTAGATACTAATATATCTCACTTCTATAATGAATCAGCTCGCACTTTATTCCAGTGAGCAAAAGAATGGTGTCTGCAAACACCAGATAACAAAAATGGTACCTATAAACAAGCTGAAATTAAAAAAAAAAAAGCCAAACCAAGAAAAAGTAAACTGGCAACTAAACCTAAAGAAATATATTTTGTTAGGGATAAATGAGAAATAATCCAAGATTCTGAATCCACAGTTTGGCAAACATGCCTTTTTTCACTTTGTGTATATATTGTACACACTTGTAAGATGTCCAGGTGTGGATACAGAGACTACTTTCTCTGACTGTTCCAGTGGAGTCCATGGTTGGGTTCTGCAGCCTGTGGTTAACTCCACCTTGTCCAATTCTTCTTGCCTGTTTGCAGAATACCAGAAAACAATATATCAGGAGTGTAGTGAATAAAGGGAATGTGATATAGAGTGGTAGAAGCTCCTTGTGCACCTTCTACTTCAGACTTACAGTGGTCACCACTTATTTCCTCTTGAGGTTGCATCTCTACCTAATAAGTCTTCTTACTGGACCACTTGATTTCCATGACAAGAATTAAGCTACTTTTGATGTGACTTGGAGCAGTTTTACAAATGCCAGACAAAAATACTATAAATAGGAATTAGAAGTTTCATTTCATACTCTTGGTTTTATTGAATGATACTTTAATCCTTATAAAGCCCTTGTTAAGTCAAAGTATATTAAATGAAACTGTTAAGGGATGAGATATTACTTAGCATGGCCAAAGGTGGTATAATCTAGCCCAATTGCCAGTTTCCAGTTTGTATGAACTGAACAATAACAAATAGCTTAATTGGTACTTCTGGGATTTACTGAAAATAAGTTACAGTGGGATGGGTTCAACTGTATTCAGTATAGTAAAACACATATCTGTGGTGTCATATTTATATTTGCTATGGTTAGAGTTGAGGGACTGCTTTTTCCTTCTTCCCCTCCCCTCTCCTTGGTTTCTCCTTCTGAAACTGTACTTGGGCTCCAGTGGGAAGCATGTACTTTATAATGGTAAATACTGTTTAGTGTGACTTGACATTTTTTTTCAGGGAGGTAATGTACCCAGGAGTGTCTCCTTCCTGGCCCAGTGACTCAGAAAGCTCTGAAAATATACCACAGTGTGGGAAACTTCAGAAGCATTGCAGGAGTAACTTTCGGTGACTAATTCAGTGACAAAACAATGGGTATAAAAAGTATTTTGTGTATGTTGTACATCCACTTTTTAACTTATTGGTATAATCCTGATATTTATTCAATATTCATAATCTTTCTTTTATTATCTGTAATATCCTATCTGTTGTATGTTTTCAAGAATTGTGCTGAAACTAACTTCTGTCTACTCTAAAATCTGTTTTGTTCAAGATTAGAGATTCTTTAAGTTAAATGTGAATAAGAACCTGCTCATTTAAAAGGTCAAGGTCTGTTACTTAAAACAGATGAAGAGCAATACTTCCTTATGAATCACATTCCAGGTTCATTTACATGGAAGAATACAGTTCATGAATGCAAACTCAGGTGTAGGTTTGTATGAAGGGATGTGAAGACCCTCATTTAATCACTTTATGTGACTTTCAAACCTGACAAAAGTGGAAAAACTGATACAGTGGTAAGATGAGATCTTCCTGTCCAGTCAAGTAGGGCCCTGCTGTCTCATAATATAAAAGTCAAGCTTCATCTATCTGACCAAGTTATCTTGTGGAGATTTATGCTTATTGATTTTAGGTTGATCAAGATGTTAATTCCTGCCTGTGCCTTTTGTTTTTGGAGGTCCTGGTGGAAACATTTTTTTTTCTGTTACAGAGTTGGATGCTGACATTATGATGTGTTTTATGCTTATTTCAGTGCTTTTGAGAAACTTAAATTTGATTTGAATTTTTCTGTGGTTCAAGCTGTTTGACATTGGAAATGCAAGGATGTTGCAAAGAACTGAAAGACAGAGTAACATACATGTGAAGAAAAAGAGTAGTAATAGTAAGTACTTCAATTTATTGAAGTAATGTTGGGAATGCAGTTCTAGTGATCAGCAGTGAAAAAATCATTATGTCAGGGAAAGGTCTAGAAACAATCAACTGGGTCTTCTCCATCTTGCAGTGAGAAACTCTACATTGAGAGCTATACCTGGATTGAGTGTCTTTTAAGAAACCAAAATTTTAGCCTTAAGCACCAACTCTTGCCTTCTGAAGGTGTTGGCTGAAAGGTTACCAGAAATGCTTGAGTCTTGGCAGAATCGAAGAAGTTAAAAGGGAGGTTCTGAACAGGTATATAAATAGATGTTTTATTATTGTAGATGATGGCTAACTATTACTTTAGATGCATAAAAGCATGATGGATTTGGAATTAGCTTCACTCTTCCTGTGCTGTTACAAGCATTTGCACAAAGGCAGTCTGTGCAACAAGTGGACAGTGAGACATATATTTCATAGTAAGTAAAACATCTGTCTTGTGGAAATGAAGTTGTATAGATACATGTCTAGTATGGGCATCAATTCTTTGTTTGACTGCAGATGTTATGTACATTCAGGTTGTTAAATCAGGTAAAGCAATCTCCAGACCTTGAATAATGTTTTCTGTGTTAGCTTCTTAATAGCAGCAGTTAGTGATTTCTGGAAGAGGCTTGTGAGGCTGGAGGAATAACTGTTTAGTTTGTCTGACCACGTTCATTTTTAAAAATACAAACTCTGTGTTAAGCAAGTAGAAGAACATTTTTAGTAGACAGTGTTCCCTTCACAACTCAAAATGTCACAGTGAGGAGCAACACTTGGACCAGTAGAGTGAGTTAGCTCAGAGTTAGAATTCCTGTTTGATTCTTAAATTAAAAAGTATTACCGAAACAAAATTGAAATGAGGTTAACTAAAAACAAGGACTGAATTTACTACTGTCCTTTTTTTTTTCCCACTGCCTTTTAGTATTGGTGCCAGACAGACCATAGATAAACATTTAAGTGTCTAAATAAAAATGAGCAAATGTCATCAAGAAAAGCTTGCAAGAGGCAAATAAGTTCAACTGAAGAAAAATTTTTCATTCTAAGTAATGTGTTAGAACTATGAACACATACACATTGAGACTAAAGAACAGGCCATGCATCAGATGATACCTCACAAGTGCCCTGGTGTTAATGAAATGTAGGACTCTCTTGCTGCCATTATAGACCAAAATTTGCAGTAAATGTCCTTGGTCAGTCTCCAGGAGCATTCCTAGTAGCTGTAGGGAGTTCAGCCTCAGTTTATGGCAGCTTTAGCATAAGCCACTGCAGAATGATGAGGGGGGTATAGCATATTTTGTCACTTCTGAGGTGCTTGGAAAATGCTAGTATGCTAGAAGTTGAACGAGCAGGTATAACAGAAGACTGTAAAGCTACTGCCCTTCACAGTCTAGTGCCAGAGCGAAACCGAGTGGTTTGGTAACTGCATTTCAGTACCATGTGGGAAGGGTTTGGCCTGTGTTAATATTTGATCAGTGTTGAGAATGTGTTGCAACTCCTAGGTAACTTGTTCTGTGATCATTAGAATTGCAGTAATCCTCTAAAAGGAGGAATTAGCAGCAACATGTCAGGAGTATGGAATATAATAGGGAAATAATACTTAAAATACGGAAATAATAGTAGTTAGTAAAAGATTAAGATATGTTTAGTAAAAGAACTGTCCGCTGAAAATTCTAAAGCATTGACTTGGATATTCCTGTATTAATGGTAAAGGTAACAGAATTCAGCCAAAGTTGATACCTTTGAGATGCACTTTTCTAGAAATTCCAGGTGTTCTCTAATTCTCAACTCTTCTTCTTTGTGCCTAATAGTGATTTTTATGGTTCCTATTTAGCAGAAAGCATTGTCTTAGTGTGTCTAGGAACCCCAATGTGCAAATCTTAAAGGCAAAAGAAGGAGCAGACTGTTTAACAATGAAAGAATAGGTTTGTTCCTCTTACAGTCCTCCTTCCTGTTGTCCAGAGGAAAAAACCTCAAAACAATCCAGTATAGTAAGCATTAACTGCATATTGAGTTCATTTAGACAGGGTTACAAACATCGCTAATTGAGAATTCTTTGGTTAGAGCCATATCAGCAGTTACATGCTTTTAAGACCTTGACAAACATAGCAGTGGCATTAGAAGCCTATGTAATGTTTAACCAACATAAACAAAACCACAAAATTGCTTTTCTTTAAAGTATCTTGAAAGGAATCCTACAATAATTAAATGACACTATTCATCAGCATTGTTAAAGACACAGCCATACTAAGGAGCTTGTTCTCTAAATGTTGATATGACTCTGAACCTTGTGATTGGTCCTAAAATTAAATTAGTAATTGTAATGCAATGTAATGGTTGTGTTAAGAACTATGGTGATAACATTTTGTGTCTGCCAGATAGGATGTTATTTGTTCCTCTCATTGGTTAATTACGTTATTGGAATTCAGTCCAAAACCAGTTTGGTTATTTTCTGAAGAGAAAAATCCTCAGAATTTAAAACTCCTTAAATTAAGAGTAAAGTAGTTACTTGTAACAAAATGTTTCTTAACAGTTACCTTTTTTAAAAAAGAAAATAAACAAAAAACAAACACAAGCATTTTCTTCAGCTTAAGATCTCATGTTTCAGAGAATTTTTATCCACATTAAAAAATACACATGAACTTGTGGTTATATTTATTTTTAGTCCCTATGTATTTCCCTTTCACTTGCTACTCTTCAGATCCTTCCTGGAACACCTGATTTTCATTTGGGTTTTCATTGCTATATGAGGAAAAAGCTTGTTGTGAATGCCAGTGTGCTTATATGTCAATGCAGACTCAGGAGGATGTTTTTCTGTTTCTTTTCCATCTCCAGTTTCTTAATGGGTATGTCTAGTTTTGAACAGTTTATCTTCTGTTAGCTTCCAATTAATAAGCTATTATTTTGAAAATCCCTGTTGTTATTGTTACAGGAAAACTAGTGTTTAAATTTATCCCTATAAAATGCATTTTTCTCATACAAGGAAGAAGCCCCTTCCACTGTACAAACACTTGCTGAGCAATAGCAGGTGATGTTTTCCACAGGCTTCTATGAACTATTTAATCTTCGATGTAGTATACAGTTTGGGTGCTGCAAACTATATTAAATGCTGATAGGCTGAGTTTATTTTAACCCTTTTTAAATCACTTCAGCAGTGGACCAGTTTGGCAGTCTTGGAGACCTAATTTTCAAGGTCTACTCAGTTGTTACCTTTCCTCACATCCATACATGTTTCTGTAGTTCACTTTAACTTTCTGAACCATTTCTGTGGTTATTAAAACCTTTATTTATGCCTTCTTCAGAGGGGAAAAAAAAAGTTTCCAGCTGGGATTGCAGTTTTAATACTATTTTACTTATTGATTCAGAGAAAAAGTGTGGTGTTTTGTGTAGGTGTTTTTTTAAAAAAAAAAACACAAACAAAAAACCACAAACAAACAACTGCTCTTGTTACCTTGTGTGGATTTATAGTGACCAGTTTCAGGGAGCAGACTCTGAACTATTTCTAAGTACTTGAGATGGCTTTGCTCCTTTGTAGTCAGCATACCAGCTACTTTTGATATTTTGTTTTCTGCATATCTGTTGCTATGCTATGGCACATGAATTTTCATTTTCAAGCTAGTTTTCATCTGTGTTTTCAGCTATTGCTAAAACTTCTTAGTTATTACTAGCTCCCTATAAAATTAAGGAAGATGTGGACTTCAGAATTTAAGATATGAGGCAAATAGAACACAGCTGCCAAGTAATGCCATTTGGGGAATAAAAAAGGTTTAGTCCTTTCAAACCTCCTGCAGCTTTAGCATGCCCCTTCAGTAAACTGCAGGTTTGACACAGAATTCAACTTCAGGAGACTTCTGCCCCAGTAATGGGCTACATTAGAGTGAGTGCTGAGAGATACAGAAAAGACTTAAAAAATGGGTAAAAAAGTAATTGTTGGAATCTCACTAAATGGCACTCAAAGAGCCTGATGGAGTAGGCAATACAGGGAGTCCGGAATTTATCTGCTGCTGTAGCTATTCCATGGAACAAACAGAGAACAACTGAAGTCTATCAAATTGGACTGAGTTACACTTCCTGGCATGTTGTTTGACTTATCCAGGTGGCAGAGGCTGACCTATTTTTATATCCTGGAAGAACATATAATGAAACCGCAAAAAACAACTGTTTCACATTGCAGGTCATTCTGATATCTTTCTTGAAACCTTTATGCCTGTGTGAATGTGAAATTCTGAAATCTCCAGTTACATGCCTGATTTTTAATTAATTTTCTTTTGAATACAACATACCATATATTTTTGGGTGTATAGATTGCTGGAGAAGTTCTTGCAGAGTCATTTTTTGTTTCTGTAAGTCTTGTAGAACAGGTTTTAGTATTATCTGTGTATTGTAATATATCTTGGAAATGTCTGCATGAAATACTATGTTATGCTTTCTCTCACACTCCCTCTTTTTCTTTGCTTATACAGCTCATAAACCATCTTTGAGTGGCAAGTTATAAACCCATACTTCTAGAGTTGTATACATTAGAGACTTAGGTATACCTTAGCCTTTAGTTAGAGTAAAATTATTGCTGTGTTTCAATAAATTATGCCATATTAGTCCAGGCATAAAATTATAAAAGTAAAATGTAGTGTTGCTGTCAGGAAGAT
>NW_010243081.1:11120-25924 GCF_000690775.1 Eurypyga helias | reverse complement strand
GTAAAGAGACTGAAAAATACAGCTACTGCAGCGGCCCTCCAAAATGTAAATTACTGGAAGGGAAGGGATGATGGAGAAATGGAAAGAAATTAGATGGGGTAGAAAATGACACGGAAAACAATTCTAGGCAGGCCAGAGTAGAATGAAGTAGGGGCAATTTGTACAGAAAGGCCCCTTTTAATGGATGAAACAAACCCCAGCAAAGCCAGACTTACTTGTTTAGCTTCCTACATGTAGATGAAAGGCAGGGTTAAAAACTGGGAAGGATCATTTTAATGGAATGTAACTACTTGAGCCCAGGTTACTTCATGTGATGTCTTTTTCTCTCCTTGGACTGTATGACTGTTTGGAGAATTTTCTGCTCCTCTGGGTTGTGAAGAGCAAAATGAAGATAAGCCTATTAATGGTAAAGCTTATGAAGTTCTTTGTGTTTGCAGGACTTCAGGGTGGTTTGATAAGAGATGAAGAAATTTAACTTAGTAAGTTAATGTATAACTGAACTGTTCAGTATTCAACAGTAGAAACTTAACATGGCAGGATTTCTCATTCATGTTGTGTGTATCTGCTAAGCTCAGATTTTAATTCACAGCAATTGTGATTTCCAGTTCTTTATTGAACTAATACTGAAAACTTCAAAGGTTAAGGATGAAATCCTTATTATCCTTCATATTGGGAGGTTATTTGTTTCTCAGCTTTTAACAGTGATGAAAACTTAAATATGTATCATTACCATACCATAGTTTCCTACATACTATTGTGTCTATAGGCAGTAGTTCCATCAACTGTTATCTACTGCTTTTTCTGAAGAAGCCTTTTGCTTAGCATTTACAGGATTTATGTACCTCATTTGTCTGTGTATTTATGGAAGAAAAGGTTTAATAACATCATAAGCACCTGTTACTTAATCACATTTAGTTGGTAAGCAGAAAAATCCAACTTGCATTTGTGCTGTGTCTGCTCAGCTTTGATGTTTGATATTGTCATGGTAAAACCAGCACAGGTGTTTTTTTTTCTCCTTCTCCTATTCTTCTGGAAACAAGAGATGACTACAGAAGGTACCACTGATAGGATGTGATGCATGTTTAATGTGTAACAAAAGTAGTCTGCAAAACTGAAGTATTTAGGAAATTTTTAAAGATATACAGGTTGTCTGAGGAATGGCCCTCGGCAGGGGAAGATACAGCATGTTGGTAGTTGGAAATCCAGCATGGTTTAGTGTAACCAGGCAGGTGAAAACTAACTCAAAATAAAAAAGGGAAAATGCCATAATTCCTTGTTTCTAAATTAAAACCTATGCTCAGTGTTCAGAGAAAGATGGAGAAAGGTTGGCTATTGATTTTTTCGGAGGTGCGAGTAAAACCAGCATGGTCTAACAACACTGCCTGTGGTTGCCGTGAAGAGGTGCAGCAGGGTTTGTGGCTCATGCCTTGTGTGAGCAATGGACTTGCAGGCATGGGGGATTGAACAAGAACCAGTTCCTGGGCTTGTTTGCTCGGTTTCCTCTTTTCACTCTCTCCTGATTCCTTCCAATTAAATGAACCTTGAGAGGGCAGAGTGGAATTAACCTCATCATCAAATACAATCATGCTGTTACTAAGAAAAGAGTAGTCTTTAATGTTGGTTACAAGCTGTATCCTAATTTATAAAAAGTGCTGTAACCTCGAGTTCTCCTAGGCAAAGAGTTCACAGAAACAGATGATAGCTTAAAGGGTCGTTTTCTGCCAGCACTAGATTTCACCTTAAATCTGTAAAAGTGGCTGATACTGATTTCTGAGGGAGACCTATACATACCCAAGGCCAGAAGTTGTCATTTTGCCTGCTCTTGTGTTTAGCAAGTATAGTTATTTGCAGAAATGTTCCATTCCTTGTTAGTGTTGATTCGTTTGTTGTCAGCAGAAACCATTTGTCAAAACATCAGTCGTTGATTAAGCCATTTTTCCTCACCTGAGTAAGTCCACTGAATTTAGCTGAAAATTCATCTCAATGTGTTGTATCTTATAGCAAAAGTTAGTTACAGATAAGATTCTGAAGAGTGGATTATTCGCATAGTAGCAACACCAGGCTATAGTCTATACAAGAAAATCTTTCTCAGGTTCATATTAAGTTTAGAATGTGTTTTGTTCCATTAGAATTTTTATTTCTGTTTTATCATATAGCATGCTCTGAATGCCTACTAAGTATGTCAATTACATTATTTCTTACTCCTGGCCTTTCTTTTTCTCTTGTAAATAATAATCTGTTTTTCTCTCCTGTGTAGTCAGTTCCCAGCAGTTACAAGTAATCTTTCCTTGTCCCCTTGTATTAATACATTTCTTAAATATTGTAAATAGCTTTCTCAGACTAGTTTCTTCTGACTTAGAGACTAAGTATGTCAGACATAACTATTTTTCTTTTGTTCTTCCTTGAGAATGCTGCTTATTTCCAGTTGGAATAGCTGTAAAAGGATTCCTGACAAGTTGGTTTATCATGCAGTATTTCATCCTTTACTTTGAGAGAACTACTTTAAGATTCAAATGTCTCCACAGGGCATTTCACATGTCCAAATGAATGGTGTGAACTGTTGGGCTGTGTAAGTCTTATGCTGCTCAGAGATATAAATTGTACTCTGAATTTTTCTTTATTTGTTTGATCTCAGTTATTCTTCACTAATAGCTTGAAGACTGAAACTTTGCACAAACCTTTTTTTTTCCTTTAACATCCTGTCAGTTCCAAATTGAGTGGACAGAGGCTGAACAGGTATTTTTGATGGCTTCTTTTGTTTTATCTAGGTAGCGTTTATATTCCTATTTGTGATAGAACAAAATTTAAGATGCTGGTTAAGAATGTGAAAGATTGAGGGTAAAAGGCCCCATTCTGATTTAAGAAGGGCAAAAAGTTCTTTTTTGTTTGTGTTGAAGGAGGGATTTTGCTCTGGCTTCCCCTATAATCACACAGTAGTAGGTGAGATAAATATTTCACTTTACATCCCTTCTTTCCTGAAAATAAAAAAATCCCCCACCCCAAATGCAGAATACTTAAAATTGTTGGATCACTGGTAAATACCAAATTCCCTTCAAAAACATTTGATAGGGCTTTTTCTAAGCATTCTAGCTGTTCAGGGAAGATCATGTTTAGACCTGGTCTATTTCCTGTGTTTCTGCTTCCGGCAGTGCTTTTGTTGGTTGTAGTGAGAGCAATGCAAAAAGTCTCTCTAGGCCAGATGGCAGAAAAGAGGACAAGGAATAGCCTGCATGTCTAGTATTTTGATGGACATAGACTTTGGCTGAGGACTTACTAAAATATTTAGTCACGGGCGATAAATAAGGAGAGAAGTTAATACATGGTTTTATTATCCTGAGTTACATAGAAAAATGTTAAATGGTGAAGGTTTTTTAGTTGTTGACTTTGTTTTGTTTTAACTGTCTCTAAATAACTTGGTATTTGCTCTGTGGCTGACAGTAGGTGCCAATTATAAGTTGTCTGTGAGCCCTGCAGACAGTGGTCATGGACAGTAGATTATGTCATGACCCTGCTCCAGCAATAAACATATTTTGTTTTTATGGCACCATAGTACAGATCTCTTGATGCGGAGCCTCCTTATTACCTTTTTTTCTCTCACCTTTCTTTTTTGTATCTCTCTTCATATTTCAGAAAAAGCTGCCCATGGGGATGCAGAAGGTGTGATACTGTTGTATGCTGATGACTTTTTTTTTTTTTTTAGCGTAGGCAGTGGTTAAACAGACTAGAAAGAAGTTTTTGCTCACTTTTAAATTTTAGACTTCATTATCTGCATGAGCAGAATTATGTGATAAACACTAGTTGGAGAAAAAGTGGAGTTACTCTAATTTTGATACCACATTTGTGTGCGTGGGGAGATTATTCCACAGAGAAACTGTGGGACATGAGTAAACAGACAAAAATATTTACTTTGTTCTAACTTGGTTTTCAAGGTGTTTGTTTATCGTTGCTGACTTTGCAATAACAGGGTGGTTTTCACTGTGTTAGGTCCATGTAGAGTTTACAAGTGGACTAAATTTTACAGCCTGGCTTTGGGAAGGTAGTCGTGGATGTGATGCTTTCCAGTGTTGATATTGCATGTTGCACCAGAAGACCTTAGTACATGAAATTGTTGCATGTGGTTGCAATAAGCAAGATTTTGGCTTTCTGTTTAGGATTAGTGATTTGTTTACAAATGTCAACTACACAATCATTGTTCGATAAAACAAACTTGCAGAAAGATGCCATCTAGATTTATTCCTAGTCCTTTAGTAGAAAAAAAAAATGCTTTTGCAGATAATTGCAAAGGAAAATATTTCTTATCCAAGAAAAGTTGAATATACATACATACTTTTGTGTTTGTCTATCACATAAAATTTGTACCACTAAATTAGTTGAAATTATTTTTGTATGAAAAACTTAAATATTGTCTTATGCTGTACTACAACAGTTTGAGTGCTAAACTGCTGTTTGCTTGCAGAAGGCAATATAGAGTCTTTTTACAAAAACTGTGGTTACCTGTGGTGCTCAGGTGAACATACCCATGGCAATCTGAATTAATTTAGATTAGTTATAATTTAAACGCTGTAATACTGTCAATTTTCCTTGTGATACCATCCAATGTATCTGTCTTAAAAGTGATAAATGTGAGCACCTCTAATAAACCTCTTTGCAAAGAGCCTTTTATGCAGATTTCTTTCTCCATGTTGCTCTATAGAGTTTGCTGTTGCTATTTTTTACCCAGCGAACGAAATTGTGCTCAGTAACAATGGCCAATATTGTAGCATTCACACAAGTCAAAATCTATTGAGTTTAGAAGTGATTGATAAGGAAAAAGAGGATATTCCTAGACTTCTTCAGAAAAGCATAAATGGAAGAGGTTTGTTACATGGTGTGGTTTTTTTTGTTTTTCAACCTATCTATGAGTATCTGTCTTTAATTTATGCAGTACTTTTTAAGTGGATTTTTTTATGCAGTACTTTTTTTAGTGAATTGTATTGTTCTTGGATCAAAATGTTAAAAATCAATGTTAGAATTATTGAAAAGAGGAAAATGGTTAGAAGCAGTGGTGATGGCCAGTAGACAAAGTTTCAACAGATGGTAACTGTTGGTGTCATAGCTAGTTGTTTTTTTCTGATGTTGCCAAGATAAAAATATTTCCTTTTTCATACTTTGATTTGTGGAGATGGTCCTTAATTTGTTTAATTATTGCAAATGCAGAAGTGCAACCATGTTTAATGTTAGTGAAGATTTAGGAAGGCAGTACAAAGTATTTGTTAGAACTGTAGTCTCCAATCTGTCATGAGTTTTCTGTCTTAAGATGAAAATATTTCATGATGAGGTGGAAGGAATCATAGAAGGGCTTGAGAGTCAGTGACTCTAATGAGAGCTGTGGGTCTCTCTGCTGCCCTGGCATTTCCCTGCTTCAGGAAAAGCCACTGTGCACCAAGATCTGATGCTCTATTGTGGGTTGGGCTGGCTCCGGAGCAGCTCTTGTTAAAAGGTAAAGGTGAAGTAAGCTTTGTAGTTCTTCAGAGTTATTAGAAACTCTGCAGTTTCTAACAGCGATGACACGTTGCACATGACCTTAGATTACTGTTTCTAGTCATCAAACAACTGTTCAGAGCAAATCAGTGTCGTTTGCACCGTGTTTCTGTACGTGTACATGTGCATGTATCTCTGTGTATGAAGTGAAATTAAAAATTGAGTCTCAAATTGTACTGAGTTGAGATACACAATTTGACAAACCATTGCCCATCAGTTCTGAAGATTGTAGCCATGTGACAGCATTGACAGTTGGATGGAGGCAGGTAATGGTTGAGAGCAGTTTGTCACAGTTTCAAGGAATGCAGGCAGATTTTATGAGCAAACATGCTTTATCCTTAGAGGAACAGGTGTTATTTTAAATAAGGATAGCCAACCTGATTTTACATTTGTACTAAAATTGAGTTGGTCTGTGTGGATATGTACCAGCCCCTTGATAGCTTTTAACATGGGTAAACAATGATTTTTGCGCAAGTGAAGGAAGGAACGAGGAGGCACGTAACCATAGCTTAGTTTATCCTGAGTTGTGGGAGAACAGTAGAAACTTGGCTGTGTTCATATTAATTTATATTGGTATTATCACAAGATCTACAAGGTAAGATTTCTGTTTTTTAGGTCACATGTATAACAGAAATACTCTAGCCTTCTAGGATATTGGCATGCTTTAACAATAAAATATAGCAAAAGAAAAATATAGCAAAAGGCTCGTGAGTTGAGATAAGGACAGAGGATCATTCAGCGGTTTCCACCATTGGAAAAACAGACTTGACTTGTTGAAATAAATTTATTAATCAAATCAGAGTAGAATAATAAGAAATCAAACCTAATCTTAAAGCGCTTTCCCCCTACCCTTACTAACCTTCCTCTGCTCAGCTTCATTCCCCATTTCGCTATTTCCTTTCCCCTGAGCGGCACAGCGGGATGAGGAATGCAGGTTGTCAGTTCATCACATGTTGTCTCTGCTGCTCCTTCCTTCTCAGGGGAGGATCCTCACAGTTTGCCCCTGCTCTAGCCTGGACTCCTTTCTCCATGGGTCCACAGTTCCTGCCAGGAGCCTGCTTTAGCACAGGCGTCCCATGAGGTCACAGCCTCCTTCAGGCATGTCCCTGTTGCAGCTTAGGGCCCTCCCTGGGCTGCAGGTAGGTCTTGCTCCACTGTGACCCTACAAGACTGCAGGGGCATAACTGGCCTTAAGATAGACTACACTATGGGCTGCCAGGGAATCTCTGTTCTGGTGCTTGGAGCACCTCCTCCCCCTTCTCCGCTGCCCTGATGGTCTGCAGAGCTGTTCCTCTCATATTCTTATTCTCTCTGTCTGCAATTGCTCTTCCCAGTGGTGTGTGGTGTGTTTATGACTGTTGCTGATGGGCTCCGCCTTGGCCAGTGACTGGTCTGTCCTGGAGCTGGCTGGTGTTGGCTTTGGCCATATGGGAGGCTTCTGGCAGCTCCTTCTAGAAGTCACCCCTGTACTCCCACCCTTTGCACTACCAAAGCCTTGCCACGCAAACCCAAGACGGCAACCAATGCGTTTCCCTGCCTGCAGAATGACTAAAGATGGGAATGGATAGATTGCTGCTGGCACCATCTGTGAATCACAGCCATTTCATGGCATGCTCGTTGCAATGTGGGAGTACACTCAAGCTGGCAAATTTTTATGTAAAAGGGGCTGCAATATGAGGGCTAATGGAGAACTTTGAGTCAGTTCAGCTGCGTAACAACAAATGGCATACATAATTACTAGCTGTATCGGAGTCTTCTGCCTTATTCTCTGACTATGGTCTGTTAGATTATGGATCTTGAATGTTTGTAATGGTCTAGAGCAGAATAAATTAATTGTGAAAATTTATTTAGAATATTGGTAAGGGATTTTTTAACTGAAAATATTATTTTGGATTTAACCCTATTTCCTTTTGTTTTCTTCCAACTTGTGAGCATTTAGTGCTTTTTGGCATTTTGACAGACTTCATGTGAGATGCTCTTTCAAGTCTTGTAGAGCAGTGTATTGGTGGTGGCCAACCTGAGTCTGTGGTGTGATTTACCACCTTCAGATGCCAGTTGTCCCCAAAACACCTGTTCAGCAGATAGGGTGACTCCCTGTCAGTCAGTCCTCTTTCAGCCTGATATGCAAATTTCTTTGTTCACAGGATTGTTAATAAGGTAGGTTTGTGCCACAAAAATGGGCCACCATCATTCAGAAGAACATCATGCTTATTTTCTCCATTTTGTAGGGACATGAAATGTATCTTAAGATGCAAGGCATCTGGTTAATTCTTAGTGCCATTCTGTCAGTGTTCATGAATTTTATTTTCTTACTTATTTTGAGGGATACTCATTTACCTTGTTCATTCAGTGCTAACCTCTTTCACAAATACTCCCACAGTCAAACCGAGACATCAGGGATGTGTTTGGAACTATGAGCCCTTTGCCCTGATGAGACCTTGTCAGGAGCATTCTTATCCCCAAAGCCAGCACCTAGTGACACCAAGCCTCCAAGTACTCCCAGCTTATTGATACATGAGTTCATAGAATAACATGTGGACAGTAACTGTCCTGTTCAACTAACCAGTGAACCAGTAGTCTTGTTTAAGCCATCAGTGAGAAATCAGCTAAGGACTTCTGAGTTCCTGAAGGATGAGTCATGCACAAGTGGTCTTTCAGCATATGTAGGGGAATGGCTTATAACTTCTCTGAATAGTTCAGTGCCTGACAATGGGTATCAAAATCTAGGTAGTAATAGGCTTAGGACTAGTATTAAAAATTTCAGACTCTTCTATGGTATATGTTTAAAATGAATATGAAAGGATAGAACTGATAAGGTACTAAACATTTTGATAGTTTGTGCTGAGTATTAAAGAATAATTTCCTTTTTACTCTGAGATATGCTAGTACAAAAAAGGTGATGAAGCTATACAACCCACACTGAAGCTGCATGATTTTGTATCTGGCAGAGATAATGGTCTTAACTTTAGTGGGGGACTGCTTCCCCTAGATAGTAATTCAGACAGTTATTTTTGTCACAGCTAGCTGAATGGCAATGCAATTTTTAGTGAAGCTATTGTAATTCCAAAAAGTCTGTGTGTGTGTGGAAGAATTCAAGGTGAGAAATGCATATCTGTTTTTGACGTAAGGTCAAAAAATGAAAAAAACACGAGGCGAGAAGAATACTTTAGGTGTTAGATGTATTGAAAATAATGATCTGAGATGGTTTTAGTTTTTTCACTTAACGTAAGCACGAACTGCTATGTTAAAACTATTATATGGTACATTTTCTGAAAAACTGTAACAAATGATTTGTATTAAAGATGTCTGTCTTTCTCTGAGAATGTGTAGCTCTTCCACTGAGTTGAAAGTTCTATTTAAAAAGTGCTTTGAAAATATATTTCAGTACATTCCTTTATGCCTCTTTTTTACTAACAAGCAGTTAGTATCTCTCTTTTATACATGCAAGTCAATTGAAACTTGCTGCCTGTGGTAAAGAATTAAATCAAGAAGTTGGACTGTATTTAATGATGGTGTTGCTTGTCTTGTTGCTGTATTTCGCATTTCATTTGCATATATCTCCCTTCCTCAACACAGCATCTCTGGCATTTGTCTTTGGGAAGTTCACTCCTGTAAGGTTAATTTTGGTCCCTCTCCTGTCATGTTCATGGTCTGCATATTGCACAGAGTCAGGTCAGGTTTTATTTTTATCCAGGTTTCTGAACTAGTTCACTCATTTTTTTCCTGATTTATCCTTAAAATGGCAGTGTTCATTTCCCACCTACTCCAAATAGATTTGTGAATATTTAATTGCTTTTGACCTAATATATAGCAGCCCTTTGAAAGGTGTGCTGTGTAAATCTAAGCATGTTCAGTAGCCTACAGTAAAATGAAAATTTTCTTTTTTTTTTTTTTAAGAAATTCAGTGTAACTCCATTAAGGGTAATTCATTGCCATGAGCAGCCGAGCCTTCTGGTCAAGACAAATAGCAGAAAACAAAGTTAGTGCATAAAGTAGTTTACCAGATCCATCTATAGGCATATAAATGTGACCTGATTTCTGAGAGGTTCAACTTTCGAAGCATGAGTATCCATCATAATGATGAACTCTTCATGATGGCAAAGGAGATGAGTTACACCTACAGGTATTTCTCTGATTACCTATAAAGGCTTGATTGGGCAGAAAAGGGTAAGAGAAGAAAGGAAAAACATGAGACCTCTATTCCATTAAAGGTATCAGTGAAGTTGGCCTGAGTTAAAAACGTTAATATCTTTGTGGTTGTTGCATTTGCTATTACACATGCAATTCTTAGTCCACTGATATCAAGCTGGCCTTTATTTTTCAGCCGTGTTTGTAGAGGCCAGTGAAAAATCTGATTTTTATTGGTGCAGTAGTTGGTACTAGACTATATTAGTCTGGTAAAATTTCTTTTTCACATGGTTGAGTAACACAGAAAACTGTTAATGGTTTCCCTTTTTCTCTTCCTTTTTTTTTTTTCTCTTTATTTCTTTGAATGGTGGTAATGTAGGCACATTATGTGCATAGTGAATTTTAAGCAGTGCCTGCATGTGAAAAATTTTGGAACTGAAATAGTTGGGAATAAGAGCACATATTACTGTTCCATTGCAAATGGTCTTGGAATAGCTGTCAAGGACACAGCACAGCTCCTTCTGGTGTCTGGCTTCTGTAGGGAAGATTTCATTTCAAACATTCAAGAGCATGCTGCTTCAGTGAACAGTTTGGATTTTTACTGATGGCATTATCATTTGCTATGCATAAGTGGGATGTTTTAAGTGGGATTGCTGTTAAGTTTCCTTGCTGGCTCATGACCGGTTGTTGCTAAGAGATGTTCACACGTATTTACTGTGTGAGGGAGTTCATCTCTGTCATGTAGATTTTGATAGCACGATCCAGAAAATATGAATATGCTAATGATTGAGCAGTACAGAGTACTAAAAAAAAATGAAGCTAAAATCCCTGTGGTTGGTTGTGGGTTGGTTTGGTTTTTTTTTTTGATAGGTTTTATAATAATTTTATGTTGTGATTGCAGCCATTTTCTAAAATGTTTCATTGCTCTTCTGAAGCAGAGCTTCCCAAGCCGGGTGGGGTGACGTCACACAAACCAGAAATCATTACTTCATGAGACGGTGGCACCCAGTATGGCTGGGTTTGTGAGTATTCAGCACTGGTATGAACTGGACTCTCATGACAAGAGTTCTAAGAATAGGTAACACTTATGTTTTTTTGGTAGAAATCGTTGAATAGTTGCAGTGAGGGTAGGGCTTCTCTTATCTAGGGCACAGTGTTTATCAGTGGTAAAATCCACCTGAACCCCCACTACTTCAGTGAGTGTTGCCTATTGATTTTCATGTTACTGTTTCTTATCAGGGGGTAGCCAAAAAATTACTGGAAAACCAAAATACATATTTTTTTATTATATACCAAAATAGATTATATTTTATCACATTCAATTCAAGGATTAGTTGAAATGGTTTATTTGGACTGGATCTGGAAAAACATTAGTTCTGGTAATAATGGTAAATCTTCATAGTGATAATTCTGTTGTAATGAAAAATGATTTCACTTCTGATTGTTGAGGTATGTTAGTATTGGGTCAGAATGAAAAAGATGGTTGCCCAGCACTGACCTTGTATAATCTTTGCATGCTCTTATTCTATCACTTTTTTCTGAATGATCAGAATACCTGTTTACTTCTCTTTTTCAGTTAGAAATTCTTTCATGCTGTTTTTATCAATATAAATGCATTCCATTTCAGTAGTCTAGCCAAGTACTGTGTTTTGTCTGTTATTTTCAGGCAGAGAAAATGACTTTTTCATTGAAGAAGCAGTTCTCAGTTTCAAGCTTATAAGAAGTCATCAGAAACTGTATAGATATTGTTCTAATTAGGAAAAATTACCTTGGCTGTGTGTCCTTAATTATTCCCAGAATGTCAGATAGATAATGAACAATTCAGTACAGGTGTAAAAATAACTTTACATTTCACTGGTTTGACTTTGAAATAATGCCAAAGTACTCTGACTCTGGAAATCTTATAAGCATAAAAGCTCACTGAGGAGCTAGTCAATGAACGATATGCAATAACTGCAGAAGGAAAAGGGAAAAGATGATGATTTGCTTATCTAGGAAAACTTTGCAGCATAATTTATAAGTTGGGCAGTGTGATGTGTTGGTGTGTTGTGCTGTGGGTTTTTTCGTTTGTGGGTTTTTTTTTTGTGTTTTTTTTTTTTTTTTTTTTCCCCCCCCTAACACTTAAACTAGCTTTTCCTGGGCTATTTGTGCTGAAATTCCAGAAAAGCTTTCAATAAATTGTCTTATTTTCTTGTGAAATTCTGTTAGAGTAGAATACGTATGGGCTGCTAGGTGGACAGTACATGGATCAGTCCTGTATAGCTATGATATTTCTTGCTAATGGGAATTGTCCAGTAACATTTTGACTTTATTTAGACTGCGATACAGGAAAACATCTGAAGTGCTCTTATTTGTTGTCATTGAACCGTGGCACTTAAACATCAGTTTAAGTTGTGTTCTGAAAGATGCCTGTGTTCTGCAGCTGAGCTGAATGTCGGATGATATACAGTAGCTGTGCCGTCATATCTAGGGTGGTATAGGTTGCTTGGCTTTTACATAGTGACTTGACCTTGAGTAGAACTGGAACAGGTGAACTGTGGATTTCAGTCCTGCAATCCTGTGGAAATAACCATGATATATTTACCTAAAGTGATTGTAAGGTAATAGTGCACTGAGAACAAGGGAGTATTTCCCCTATTCCAGTTAATCCTATAGATTCTAATTTTGTGGAGGGTCTTCCAAATGTCTGCTGTAGTTCTGGCTTAATATTAATTTCAAGCCATTTTAAGGACATGGCTTAACCTGAACAGCTGCCTTTGTTCCCTCATATCTCAAGCTTCTGTTTTGTCCCATGTACTAGGTAATTTGTGTTTATTAGTGTCTACATAACTGATGTCTATCAGTTATTCAGTTACAAGCACCAGAAATTCTGGTTGTTCAAACTCTGTTCCCGAGACATGATGTGGTTGATTGGATAAGTCTGTGGGCAGTACGGAGAACTGGGATGGTTTGTCTCCAGAATCTTGTCAGTAATGCAAGATAGGTGATGAGTAGTGAACAGATATTTGAGAGCAGTTCAAGGCCCAACTGAAATGCTATCAAAGGCCCTTCAATCTAGATTCCTAGTAGAAAATTCCCAACTTTCATCTTCGTGTGTGTAGTAAGTTTTGAATGATCATTGGCATGGAATATTGTGTTAGACTGGATCGGAGAGTAGCTTTTTTGTTTAGTAATGAAGCTCTTCTCAGGTCTACCAACCAACAGAATGTCCCTGTGAAATAAATATCATCAAAAATGGTATTTAAAAAAAGTGAAGTGTGGGTGTGTTTTCCTCAAGGACTAAAGAAAAATCTGTTCTGTAAAACCTTAACAGTATTAGTTCAATGTTTTAATCTTCCCAAGTTTCCCTCAGAAGGGAGAAATAAGAGACTTATCAATATAGTTCTAGGATGATATGAAGAGTGTGCAATATTACTTTTTCTCTACCAGATTCCTAAGGCTGGAGTCTCTTTATTGTTTAGAAAATGACAACAAGATGCATTTATTCTTAATCTTACATCCTTTCTTACAGGTGTTAATATTGTTTGGTATTTTTTGCCAAGATGAACCAGATATATCTAGATATGAGAAAAATATCTAGAACAGGACAACTGAGAATGTCAGGGAAGACAGTTTAATATAGACGTGATAATTCAAGATAATGCTTTTCCAAGGGCATCTCTGTCTATGCCTAATACTACATTTGGATGCTCAGTAACATTACGGTAAAAGATGAATTTATATCAGTGTCGAAAGGTCTTACATTGGAAGGTCCATGAGCAAGCCTTACTACTTTTATTTGTACTTTGAGGTCACTTGCTGTACAGGTTTATGCATGCTGTCATCCTATTATCGTTTTTGATTGGCTATTCTACTTCCCCCTACCTCTCCCTTTTCAGCGAAACTGTTAGAAACAACTGTCCAAAGCTAGTCCAGGACCATAGTCCAGAAGGTCTGATTCTCACAATGATCAAGGTTAAATTGTGCACTTAATGTACACACATTGGTGATTGAGCATTGATCTTCCTGAAAGCTAATCTTGAGTTTCTATATATTTTGCCCCTAAATGTTACAAATGTCCTCTTGAAAAACTTGTCAATTATGTCTCCTGAGTCAATATATCACCAAGCCTTCTTGTTTTCCTTCAGAATGTTTTATTTTTTTTCTTGTGTGTTTTTTCCTTTCCCCTCCTCCTTTAAACAGATTGAAGGCATCGAAAGCAGCTTATGGGTTTTTTTGCTTTTAAGCTGCTTTAGCTGCTTTAACGCCTTAGATAATTTTACATTTCTCAAACTTCCTTTGTCCCATAAAACAAAACACTCTCCTGACCCCAGAACCAAGAGCACAGTTTGTAAGTGAAAAACAAGGGTGCATGCTAATGGATAGAAATATCAAGACTTTCAGAGCTTTTTCAGTGTATTATCCTTTTCCTGAAGAGCATGTACATTGGTCTTAAGTTTATTTGGTCTGTATGTTATGGGCAACTTTATCTCCTAGAAGAATATATTGAGGTCCGCAATATTTACAAGTAAGTAATTTAATAGATTTTTTGAAGAAAAATGTTCAAGCATCACAAAGCAGCCTTCTTTCCCACGAAGTTGGTTTTAAAAATAAACCAATTAATGTAATAGTAGTTACATGAAGGAAATAAACAAGTATATACATAACAAATGTTTTATACTTGCTTGATACATTAAATGTAATCTGTTTTGTTTTCAAAGCTAAAAAAGGGAAACTTCAGCTTCAGGACTTGGGCAACAAACATAGACTCTGAGTTTTTGCCAATAGTGGAAAACTTCTGTGTGGATCTGTCTATGTAATAAAGAATTAAACTAAGTGGAAAGGGCAGAAATAAATAAGGAAGGCCACAAGGTGCTACTGAAATGACATATAAAGCAGAAATCTGTAGTGATTTTTTTTGGGGTGGGTGGTAATTCGGGGTGGTGGGGGGGGAGATGTGGAGGGGTGGGGGGGAAGCTCTGCTGGAGAAGAAAATATCGAACTTCAGACTGTCCTAAGCTTTGCTGTATGAACAGCTATTACTGTGGGACTGAACTTCAGTAAAGAGTGAGAAGTGACTCTGCAACTGGGGCTATACAAACTTTGCAAGAGTCCTCTGTCGTTTTGCATGATAGCTAAGAAATAGCAAGAGCCATTTTTAGTGTTCTGAGATCTGG
>NW_010243081.1:0-11102 GCF_000690775.1 Eurypyga helias | reverse complement strand
AACTAAAGATGCAAATCCTCCTAGATCAAAAATGTGGCAGCAATTAATTTCATATTCTTGCATCAGGTGGAAGAAATAACAGGTATGTGAGGGAGCAGAGTAGAAATAGCTAATTGCTTAATACTCTTGCCATGTCTTTGAGACGCTCCGAAAATAAAAGGTGGAATGTAAGTCATTGTACATTGTGACTGTCGTGCAGTCTGACATCATGGGAACATCCTCACTAAAAAACCTATTTCCCTGTTGTGTTGAAACTTTCATTTGAGGACAGGTTACCAGGCCGTTCCTGTCTTCAAAGTGTTGCATAAATGGAGAATTTATGCTTGCTCACCAAGTTTTTATTGTCTTTTAGTTCGACTGGGTCAATCCGTTTTACAAAAAAAGAAATATTAGGTAAGAAAATATTGTGTTGACTACTAAGATGCAGAAGTTTGCTAAGGAACATAATTTGTCTGGCATGGAATTAAAATTCTTGATGTGTGGTCACATGTTTATTTCTCTCTTCCACCTCAAATGAGAAAATTGTGCAAAAGAAGCATTATTTACTTTTTAATCTCCATGAATGAAAGGGTTTTCAGAGTTCTTGGAGATCTGCGGTATTGTTCTTAACAAAAGCAGAAACTGACCTGAGTGGTCATTAGTATTTAGATCATGTTCCTGTCACCTGCGTCTGACTTTCTAATCAAAGGTTCCAAAACTAAGGTGAATTGCCCATAGAATTTATAATTTGATCATCAGTAGAAAGCAATAGAAGGAGTATTTAGGTGCTGAGAAAATAAGGTCATCTACTTGAGGCAAAAATGTAATTCTAATTCTGCCCAGAATACTATTCAACACTGCTTAGGCTTTGGTTGCCTTATATCTTAGGATTCACGTAGGATTATTTTGTGATGTGTTAATGAAATGTGTACAGGCTGCCACCTTCAAGTTTTGATATTATTACAGGCAAAAATACTTTTCTAGGATACTGTACACAGCTGCAAAAACTGTATGTTCTTAATCCCTGACTGAGAAGACTTGTTGTTCCAGTTTTATATTTCCCAAGTGTTATAACCCACAAAGTAAATGAAAGTGGCTTTCTTACTGAAATAACAGGAAGTCCTTACTGTCATTTTGTGATATTAGGAATGCCTTTGTTAACACATTACTGTTTTTAGTGTCTGCTGGGAAGTTGAGGGCATCGTCAAGTGCAACAGCTGTACTCATGGTGCAATGTGAGCTGAGTTGTGGCAGTTCAGCAACTTTGGTTTGTATTTTTATTACGAATGAATAACAGGCAGTGAGTTAGGGAACTGCTTCAAAAAAATCATGAAGGAGGGTTACTGTGCAAACCCACAAGATTCAGGGCCAGTAAGTGAATGGTGAAATTAGTCACTAAATTCACTAAGTGCTTTAAAAATTCACTAAGTGCTTTAAATAGACTAGAGATAATTGGAAATTTAGCAGACCAATGGTGACTCTAACATGAAGGCACAATAAACTATTCCTCCCCTTTTCCTTTCTCTGATTTTCAAGTCCATGTTCTGCCAGAGTCAAATAAATGCAAGTGATCCACACCAAACTAGTGATGAATTAGTTTTGTCTGATCAGAGTGGAAAAGTTTTAAGGTAGTATTTGCGTGTTGATGTTGATAGTCTCTGATCTCTTTAATATATCTAGATCCGAGTGAAATTTGGATTTTCTGTCTCCTTTTACTGTGACTGTGTGCTAGATCCATAGACAGAACTACTGTAATAATATCTAACTTGTATCTTTTAAACATTGGCATAGTAGCAAATACCAGGCAACTAAGTACTGATATTATGCAACTTTGCCTTTTATTTCTTAATTGGGACAAGAAAAGAACTGCTGCCATAAATTACTAGATTCCCTGGCTGGTGGTTTACTTTGTCTTTTGCGGTCATTTTTGACCTGAGACTGTCTGCAGCAACATTTTCCAGTTCTGTGTGTTTTGGCACTTCCAAGGAGTACAGATGGATTCTCTGGCACCTGTTGTTATACTTTCTGCCTCAGTAAGACCTGAAAGGAGTGATGTAACCTACTTGAAAAAAAAACTAATGATGGACTGTGTTTTTCATCACGTCTTAGCTATCCTTTCATTGCAACCCAAATGTGACTAAGGCTGTGGTACCAGTGTAACAGTGCCAATCCAGGCAAGAGCCTTTCAGGGAAGGATGAACTTCTGCATGGTTGTGCAAACATACTCCTTAGTATGTAATGGAAGATTTCACACTTCAGTTAACACCAGGCCCAAATGTTGACTCAGAGAAAGGGATCTTCTGTGTTGACCCCGCAAAGCTGGTTATTACTTTTAAGCATTTTAGTAAAGAATCCACTATTTAACCCCGAGTTGTCTGGAGTGTTTTTTATTTTCACTGTATTGAAGGGACAGGGGCTGCATTGTTCCTCTCTGATTGCATCATTTCAGTGCTATATCTGATATTTTTAGAGACGTGTGCATCTTGATGGCCCAGTTTGATAAGGCATTATGGAAGAATGTTTGAATCTCACAATGATCCAGACTGTAATGACTACCTCATTTACTACTGTTGTAAGGATATCTTCTTCTGCAGGGAATTTTCTGTATCTGCCTTTCTCTCTTCTCCATTTTTCTCACTTTTCCCATAGCAATTACTTGGCAACTTGTTCAGCAACTGCTGACTTGAGAAACTGTGGCCCCTCTTGTTGTTTTAATGACACTAGCAGCAGAAGCAATCACAGATTTCTGTCTGTAGGATACCCTTTAACTCCAGTTCCCTTATCCACATCTCATTTTCAACTAAGATCCCACCTCTAGTGCATTTCCAGTCTAGTTAACCGTGTTGGCTTCTTTAAGGTTAAATGTCCTGCAAATAACAGGCTTGACTAAGAGAAAGAACAGTGGTCTTAAAGAGCTATTTATATGATAGTTGCAGTGTGATTTCTGACTTTTAGAGCATACGTGGGTTGATTTTTCACAGTAACACTAGACATAAAAATCATCCTGGAGAATGAGTTTGTTGTCCTTCAGCTGCCTTCTATTTCAGAGACATCTGTCACATGCAGGACATTAAAAATAACCTAGCGGTTAATAGCTGTCTTAAAATAACAGCCAGCAAAGTATTTAGAAAAAAGGAAATGAGAACTAAAATTATATTTCTGAAAAGTGCCACTTAATTACTCATTTACTGGAACTTCTGAAATTATTTCTGCTTGACTGCCTAAATTTGCTGTGTGTTAACCTATATCTGGTTTAGCCAGAGGCAGTTTGTCTGACGGTATGTTTGTCAGAGGCATATCTAGCTGTCGGCAGAGAACCATAGCCCTGCAAAGTGTTGATCATGTCTCGTGTGCCATCAGGCACAATTTTCTAAAATGCCACTTAAAATATTTCTTATATACTACTGTAAATTTTTCTTTGATTACTGTATTTCTGCAAGTCATTGGAAACTTGAATATTTAATATGAACAAATGTTGTTCTGTGAAATAAGAGGACTGTAAAATAGAAATTGGGTTGAAAGTCCACACTAGAGAGTTTGAATGATACGTAGTTATATCATTCTTTTCTTTAGAATGTGTTTTTGCTTGAAAATACCAACAGAAATAAACACACAATTTAGAAATAATTAAGGAAGACTATTTCCCTGAACAACTTTCAGTGAGGAAAAAAAAAACCCCAACCTTGCAAGGTTCAGCATCAGTTTATTTCAGGACTTACACAGGCTGCAGTTGCTGGTGTAGCCAACAACATTGTAGCTATATACTTACATCTGTAATTACGTTTTTTCTTATGCCCGGGGTAAAAAAGGTTAAACTGTAGTTTGAGACAACACAGTAAGTCTAACCAGAATTAAAATTAAATGATGTGTTTGTTCAGTCTGTAGGTGTCTCTAGGGCTGAGAAAGATCTCATTTTAGCATTAGTCTTGTCTATAACTCAACTTGAAACATCTTGAAAAAACATGTTAAATTAATTTCAGTGAGATGCAGAGGTACAAATGTATTTCTCATCTGCATTTTTTGGATTTAGACAGACCTAATGTGAATGCTGTTGCTGGTGTGTGTGATAATACACTGTTTCGGTCACAGAGGACGAATGTGCTAGGTTGCTAACTGGAAAATATGTTTCCTATACTTATGCTTGTAGCAGAAGGATTGCCAGAGTACTAAAACTTTGGGTGATAGTCATGTGTAAATATTTGACTGGAATCCTAAGTTTAATTTGTTATTTTTTGACTTTTTAGGGCAATGAATGTTTGTATGGATCATGCACGGAGATGCATGTTTGTTTGCCATTTGTGAAGGGGACCGTTGAACTAATGAGGCAAAGGCAGAAGGATAGAAGCGCAGTCAGAATGCCTCCTTTGCCAGGAATAAAGTCAAAGTAGTCTTGCAAGCTGTCCGATAGCCTGTATTGCATGCACTGTGAACTCTGGCAATGGATCCTCTTGCGTTATTGGTTGTGAGGGTTGAAGACAGTATTCTACTAAAACCGAAAGCTGAAGTTTTCAACAGTGTGAATGATGATAAGGATCACGTTATCTATAAATCTCACTTTGCATTGTGTCTGACATCCCAGCTACTTGGACTGCATAAAAACCAAAAAGTAGTCACTATTGATTGACAGTAACCATTATTTGGTAAGTGCGAAGACCACAGCTTGCCATGATCTGTGTCCCGCCTTGTATTTAGAAAACTAGACAGTGTCATCACAGGCCATTTATACCTCTTGGATTACTGTCAGCTTGGTAACGCGTTCAGAGAAGTAGGTGTTAAGTGGTGTTCCAAATGTTACTTGGTTTCCATTTATGTTCATAAGTGTTTGAGGGTGAGAATTAGTGTGGTTATGAATGCTGTGTATCTGCCATTTGCTATGGAGACTAATGGAATTTGAATGTGACTTCTGAATTTTTTTGCTGCTGTTATAAGGCATAATTAAGTGGCAGAATGGGGCCAAGGAAAACTAGCAAGGGTGCCGAACAAATGGGAAGTCAGGCTAACGCATCATGCCCCTGCACTTTAGTCTTCAAATGTTCTGTTCTTGTTTAAACGACCTATTTGTCATGAAAGGTGTCAGACTGTTTGACTACCAAACGTATATTGCAAAGAGAAATGCAACATAAGCTGTCCTTTCTGAGAAGGTGTGGCTATGCGTGCCAAACCATACTGTAAAGATGCCTCCTGAGGCTCTGTGAGGACCATTACATTTCCTCATACCTCTAGCTCTTGGCCTTTCCACGAAAGTTTGCAGCAAAAGTGCCTATTGTTCTCTGGCTTAGGCTGATTAGCTTCAGAGACTTATTTAGTAGCTGGAGTTATTTAATAATTAACAAATGAAACTGACTGGATTCACACTGGTGACTCCAAGATTCAAGTCTACCAGTTTCTATAGTGTGTCCTTCAAATGACTGTTGTGTTCAGTTTGTTGTGGAAGATACAGAGAAACAATGGATCTGAGCTTAAAAACAGTCATATACAAAAAATAATCTATCCCCTTTCCCTTTATTTATAATTCTAAATATTCTCCAAATCCCTAGGTTTTTAATGAGGTTTCTCACATAAGGTCTGTGTTCTTTTATTTGCTAATAGTTTAAGTCACCTGTCTGTGTTTGGAGCTTCATCTGCTTTACCACTATATAAGGAGTTTGGGCAAATGAGATATTATAATTTCTTGTAAAACTAGAACCATGTGGAAGAAATAAATAGTAGCAAGTTCAGCAGAGATATCTTCAAAATGCATTTGCTTTAATTGTATTTCCTATTTTTTTAATGCCCCGTATTTCAGCATGCTCTTGTTTTAAGACCTGAGTATTTGTGTTGAGGTTATGGAGTTTTGTCCTATGTAAGATGTCCTGTTTCTGAAATTTATTTTATCTCAAGGAGTAAAATTATCCTGCTTCTAGCTGTAAAATCTAAGGGTTTAAGTATGGTTTTGATATGCATGGAGTAGTTGGGAGGATTATTTGATATCCCTAATGCTTTGCTGCTTTGATGTTTCTGCCGGTGAATCAGAGACAGGTAAGTTATAGCAAAATTCTTATAAATGTACTGTCTATTCAGGGCAGTATTTTTTTGATGTCATCTTAATGTCCCTTAAAGGAATTTAAGTTGCTTCTGTCCTTGACTTCTAAATTGGACAATCCATATAGGAGAAAATAAGAGAGCTGCTCTCTGCCTTGAAATTAAATCTCTGCAAAAGCACAAAATGGTACAGTCATAATAGTAAAAGTCTCCATTAATATATGCTCTAATTTTAATAGTTCTAATGCCAGAGTTGCAATACCTTAACAAAGGCTGCTGATAATTTCTCTAAGTAAGACAATAAAATTGTCACAAAAATATTTCAGCTATCTGTGATGTTGTTTCCAAGTTTTATAATTCTAAACCCTTATGTTGTTCAGTTGTATAAAATGCTATACAAAACAGCAGCATTGGTAGTATGGGAGTGTTGGTAGAGGTGTTGTAAAAATAAAAGTTTATATTTCTCAGTGGTGTCTCTGCTAAGTAATTCAAGGTCTTGTCAGTCATCATCCGTCTCGCTGCATAGACTTCAATTTACAACTCCATGTACCTATCACTTGTTAAGATTTGGCCAAATAAGTGGGTACGTACTTTAATTGCACTTATGCGAATGGTCTTAAAATATTAGAAGTATTAATCTAAATGATGGAACCTTTCAACTTAAAAGAATAACAATAATGTACAGTGTTAGAGGGGTTTTTTTAGTGTAACTAAGAAAATGTTGAGATTTATGAAGTATTTCTCAAAGACCTGATTTGATTGATCAGGAAATCCACTGAAATATAAAATCAGCATAAGTTAATTATTGAATGTGGTAAACCTGGCTGGGTTTTGAATTCGACAAAGCCGAATTGTGTTGATTAAGAAGAAAAATGGTACAGTTTGGTGCTTGAATGCATTACCTATTTCACAGTAATGGAAAGTATTTAAATGGAAATTTGCCTATAACTTGATTAATAATATATGCCTCCTTTTTTAGTGAATTGTTTTACTCAGAAAACTTAGAAAGGTCTGCACATGCCTAGTGTACACTTACTTTTCCCCTCAGTTTGCCACAGAGTTACTTGGGGAAGAACATCTGAGTAACTTGCTGTAAAATCACTTGGAGAATTAGCTAGTGTAGTGCTCTCCAAACTTCTTTGTGCACCCTTACCATTAAGAACACTTTTGAGCATGCATCCCCAGTACATGCATGTTTGTTCATAAACTAGAACCTCACTGGTACATGTATGGATCGTCTTGGAGACCACTGAGCTACAGCACTAATGTTAGGTCTCCAGCCTTTCCTCATGCAACTTCCTAAAAGACAGGTTTATCACATATCCTGTGTGAATGACCACTGAAAAAGGGCATTTTGAGTTAGTTTTGTAAGAGTGTTTTGACTCTCTTTTTCAGCTCTAATTATCTTCAGTATTGTGAAAAAATTTATTTCAGGATTAGCAGTTGGCTTCATGCCTGGACATATTTGAAAATAGATAGGTATCTCGGTGTGACACTACAAATCATAATCTGGCTCAGAATCAGAGAAGCTAAAGTAGAAGGGAGTGTATATAAGGATTATGATGCAACTTAATCAAATTCTTATTAATATTCCACATATCCTCTAATTTATTTTGACAAATAATTTTAACACATATGTTTTAAATAGGGGTAGAATAAACATTTGATTGTAGTGACATGGGATTGTGCATAGTTTTTGCTCTTGGCACTCTTGGAGATATAGCAGTAGTTTAACCTGACTCTTTCTCTACTAAATGCTTTTTTTGTTATTCTAGTAATTGAACAAGAAAACTTCAGATACATTAAATCCTTTAAGCAAAAGGAGAGGGCAGATACTCAAGCAGAATGTCACAGTTTAGCAATTTTTAGTGTTGTTACATGTAGGTTAAGTCATTGAGGAAAACATTTTATGAACTGGATGTTTCTCATATCCCACAGGACTACAGGTCATGAAATTCTATAAACTTGATGCTGCTGGAGAAACTGGACAGAAGATATATCAAAACTAGGCATTGGTTTTATGTGCTAGGATCTTGGCATGATGCATTACTGAGATGCAGTTCTTCCCGTAATCTGTCTGTTAATTATTTGTTAGTAAAAATATACTGGCACTGTTAAGGGCTTTCAGAAATGGGATAGCATAGTATGGCCCAGATTTGCCCAGCCTAAATGCCACTTAAGTCCTTTTGTGTAATGTTTCTCACTGGCTTACATGATTTGGGAAGCCTGGAGCCAACCAATAAGAACCAACAGGCATGGGGCCTATAATGGAATTATATGGGATTAAAACTGTGAATCTGAGCCATTGCTATGCTCTTCTGTGGTTTGTTTGGTGTGTTTTTCTTTTGGATATCCCAAAACTTTCAGTGTTCTCTGACACTGATATGCAAACCACAGACGTTACTGCCCCAGTGAAGATGCTACAGTGTCTTAACAGTGTCATTTCAGCCACCATTCCAAGGCTTAACCGCTCCATCAGCACCTGAGGAGCTCTTTCTACTTCCACCTTGGGAGTGTGGAGAAAGATTTGCTGCAATGCTTTCAGTGGATGCAGGCAGTGTTAGGAAGGACATTAGTTTAGATGTATGCGTACCTGTTCAAATATTGTATGCAGAAATACTTCGTGTATAGGAACTGTAAGATTCTTTTACAGTTCTTACATAAATAAATTGCACCTTCTAGCAAAGTGTGAAGTAAGATGTGTTGCAAGAAGTTTGCAGGCATAGCTGAACTGTGGGTGGGTTTGTTTTGCTTGTTTTATTTTCTGTTGTTGCTGACTTAGGATTTTTTTCTTTTGTTTTTTTTTTGTTGGTGGTGTGTTGTTTTTGGGGTTTTTTGTTGTTGCTATGTCAAGGAGGGAAAAATAACATTATCCTGTATTTTAAATATAAGGACAATGTCTTGCTGCACATTGTGGTTTAGTCTGGGATATAATTTTTGCAGTTTATCTTCTGTGGACAGGTCACCTTGCCCTGACCTTAGTGAATTTGAGTATGCAACTCGTTCTTCTAGGTGTGTGTTTGCTGGTATTTAGTCATAAGCTGTTCCTCAAGCATTCTCCTTACTAGAGACAAATACATTAAAGATAAATGTGCATTCCTTTAAAAATACTCTATCTTATCTGATGCCTTAGTATCTCCGCATGACCATCAAGTGTGTGCTTCATAGACAGGAATTTCCAGCGGCTCTTGAGTACTGAGATTCCCACAAGGAAACAATTTTCCCTGTTGAGCTCTAAGGCAGGCACCTCTTCTTCCTTCTGTGTGTTTTTTAATTTGTTTTAGCCCAAGGAATTTAGATTTAGTTGATTTGGGTTCAAAACCAGCCAAATCTAACATAGTCCTAAAGCAGTTCTATCTGCTGTTGTCTCAAGCAGCCTGCCGCCTTTCTGGATAACATTTTTTTCTTGATTGTGTTTCTTTTGAATTAAATCCCCGTACCTGTGCTGGAATTAAAAAAAAGTAATGCTGAAGAGCTCTAAAAACTCAATTTTTAAAAATAATAATTTACTAATGAGTATGAAAAAAGCAAGTTATACTTATATTTGAACATAGTGTTTGGTTTTATTTAACAACTTGGTTTTTACCTCAGTTTTTTAAAAAGCACCTTTTGCCTTTCTCTTAAGTAGGTCAGCAACCTAATTGTTCTGAACTGGCCAAAGCACAGGAGATATCAATTGAAAATCTGTCCATTTCAGAGTACATGAAATTGTGTTAAACTTAGGTCAACTTCCAAAAGGTGGCTGGCATCAAAAAGTTTTGTAGTTCAGCATTGTCCAAATGGGTTGGACAATGACAGGCATACTCATCTGATTTTGAAGGTAAAAATATGTAACTGTATGATTTTTTTTAGAAAATTATAGCCAATGGATATTAATTATGGTCTATCTAAATACTGCCTTTCTGTGTATGTTTGTATAAAATTGTTCTTATATGCAATATGCTTATATATGTAATGCAAGATAGGCTGAATCTCCTGTGAGAGTATGTTTCCTGTGTAGTATCTCAGTGGTCATACTGAGGAACTAGCAGTGTCCAAGTCACTTCTTAGATGTCTACAGTAATGCTTCAATTTAAGTTCTACAGAATGTAGTCGATCTCTGTAAAGATAAAAATCTTGCTCCAGTATGGCAGGCTTTGGTATAATTTTACTGCCATCTTATATCTGTAATGTATTGGGAAACCAGGCACATTCTCCTAACTGTTCATAGACTGAGACACATGAAATAGTATATTTTTTTTTCTTTAGCTTCATTATAGACTAAGGAAAATAGGAAAAACTCTTGTTAGTTATGTCAGAAGACTACAAGGAGATTACATTTTAAATTCCATTAACAGCCCAGGCCAGTGAAATAGTATTTTTCTTCCTATTAATTTATAAAATGAATCCAGAAATGAAACATAAGATCCTCTCATTTGTTTTGTGATAAATTGAGACAGAAGGAAAAAATTATTAACTTGCCTACTTCATAACGCAGTCAGCAGCTACTGTATATTCTGACAAGAATTTCTGAAGAAACAGAGAGATATGGAGCACCATCCAAGGTAGGGAGTGATGTTTGAAGACCTGATTGGAACAAGTCCAAAGCAACCTGTTTGGAGTTCAGTTTTGTCCCTGTTTTGAGCAGGAGTTTGTACAAGGTGACCTTCTGAGGTCCCTGCCAGCCTGAATGATTTTATAAAAGGTTTTTGGGGCAGCTGGGATTTAAAAGTTTGTTATGATCTATCATTAACACAGCATTCAGTTTAAAAGAAAATAAAATGGAAATCTCTGCTGCATGCTTGAATTAAAAAAAAAAAGTGCTTTTTGAGTAGTTGAGCAAATTAATTAGATAAATGCTGAATGGAGAGTAGTGAAACTGGAAGCTCATCAGAAAAGATTGACACGCTTACCTCTGCTTCATTTTCGTGCTGCTGGATGAGTCATCTGTTTTGGGAGTAGCTGTAAGAAATACCATATTCAAGAAAGAAGTTTGTCTGACTTGAGAGACTATTCACTACTTCTTAAATTTTATTTTTATCCATGTACTTTCCATCAGTAAACTTGTATTTTCATATACCATGCTAACTTATTTGTAAAAAACGAGTCGGCGGGGAAAAAAA
>NW_010243080.1:0-25154 GCF_000690775.1 Eurypyga helias | reverse complement strand
GCCGGAGTTAAACCACGACAGAGAATTAATGTATTTCCCCTAAATTTCCTAATGGTATATTCTTATTTTTGTGACATCTGTGAATTTAATAACAGGGATACAAGTTGTGATGTCACAAGATGTCACAAAAATAAGAATTAAGAATGGGCTGGAAAAAATACTGTGAAATTCAGTATAAATAAGGTTCTACACTTAGAAAGGAATAAGCAATTATACAAACACGCACTGGTAGATAATTAGAGAAAAAAGATACGGAGGTAGCAAGAGACCAAAAGCCAAATTAGTATTGTTCTGTCTTGTAAAAGGCAATTATATTGAGATACATAAACAGAAGACATCTGAAATTAATTCCTCTCTATTAAGCACTAGTCTGGCCTCAACTGCAGGCTTGTGTTCAATTACAGGCACACAGTCCCAGGAAAACGTGGGTCAACGTGACAGATTACAAAGAATGACAAGAATGGTCAGAAGTATTAAAAAAACAGACTATGGGGAAAAAGTGAACAAATTGGCATTTAATGTGGAAAAAGAGTAAGCTGCAAGGAAATGACACCAGTATTCAAGTACATAAAATTCTTCTGCAAATTCAGAAAATAGTAGTTTTCCCATGTCCATCAAGAGACACCCATGGGTGGAATAGTAAGTATAGGGGTTAAACTCTGGTGGAGAAAAAGTAGGTTAGGCAGAGAACAACAAAGTCACTAATATTTACAATCAAAGTACTTTGATAGTTAAATAATAAATATCTACACTACATCAACCACGACCTTTAGTGGTTTCCCTCCATCTTGCAGATGGCTACAAGACACCTGCACTCAGAATCATGAAGAAAATCCTTAACAGCTACCATCTCTTCCAGATCGTCTGAGATGTCACCACCCATTTTAGAAGCGCTACGTATTACACCCTGTACTGCCTACGAAACATGCAGCTTACCTCGGACCAGAACAGATAGCACTCCTTAATAAACAATAAAAGATCCGGTTGACCCATGTAAAGTTTGAAGGTTCTGGCTCAGAATTATAACTTTTTGTCCTATTTGCAAAATAAAGTATTTTTTCCTGGAAATGTGATTCTAAGTGTCAGGTAATATTGCTGCTTTGATGCTACAACCATTATGACACGCACTGACGAAGTCACAACGTGTTCAGATTTCTTGTGTAGCATCTGAGACGACAGCAAACAGAGTTGCCACTACCTGTCAACTACCCTTGCACAATGACAAAGGAAACTGTAAGGGCATTATGTTCTAACTGTTCCAACAGTTCCTGTAGCGTACAAAAGAAAGGCTGTCAAGACTTCCTGACATCAAAATATGGAAGTTTTAGTGAAAAATGCCACAGTAAAGTTTGTCATGTCCAGGAGCGAATTTCTGAAATGGTCAGCATGCTAACTTCACTTCACAGGCTAGTCGGGCAGCTGCTTCTGACTACGCATTATCCTAGTGAGATGCCTGGAAGATGCCCTCTACCTTGCTCTTGTGAGACCCCACCTGGAGTGCTGCGTCCAGCTGTGGAACCCTCAACATCAGAAGGATATAGACCGGTTGGAGCAAGTCCAAAGGAGGCCACAGAGATGATCAGAGGGCTGGAGCACCTCTGCTATGGGGACAGGCTGAGAGAGTTGGGCTTGTTCAGCCTGGAGAAGAGAAGGCTCCGGGGAGGCCTTATAGCACCTTCCAGTACCTGAAGGGGCTACAAGGAAGCTGGGGGGGACTTTTTATAAGGGCCTGTAGTGACAGGACAACAGGTAACGGGTTTAAATTGAAAGTGGGGAGGTTTAGATTGGATACCAGGAAGAAATTCTTCACAGACAGGGTGGTGAGACACTGGAACAAGTTGTCCAGAGAAGCTGTGGATGCCCCATCCCTGGAAGTGATCAAGGCCAGGCTGGATGAGGCTTTGAGCAACCTGGTCTAGTGGAAGGGGTTCCTGCCCATGTCAGGGGAGTTGGAACTGGATAGTCTTTAAGGGCCCTTCCAACCCAAACCATTCTATGATTCTATGTCTCCTCCTCTACCCCTAAGTTTCTTCTATCCCAGCAAAGATTTGGGTCAAAATGAGAACATTTCAGAACATCATTATCACACCAGCCACCTCTGGTTTGACACTGTCTACCCCTCGGTGGTTAGAGGATAAGTCACATTAGAATGCTGAAACATCTGGTGCAGGAAATCAGCTGTAATTTAACCCTTCAGACAGTAAATTAAAAAAAAACTGAGCAAGAGGTATTTACCTGATAATCATTCCCCCTGTAGATCGCATATTTACAAGGAATCTCAAATAGATTGTATCCATCTCTACTCAGTTAAGCAGCAGTCCAATCTGCCAGCCAAGAACCATGGTAAAGAATTCTCCCCGTTCCTCCTCTTCATGTCAAAGAATGTTTCTCCAGAGCTGCAAAACTAAATTATACGAATATGCATATTAACTAGATGAGTATTTATTTCATGAATTATCTAACTCATAATTAACTTTTTTGTTATTAATATGCTTATTCGTATAATTTAGCTTCCAGCTTTCAAAAAACTACATTGGCAGATAAGAAAAAGCCTGGGAAGCCTGTATCATGATTCCTGTTAAGCAGACCAGTTTAGTTTTACACTTGCTGAGGTTGCTGGATCTTACCATCACACCTCAATGGCTAATGCATCACAAGGCAAGTCAAATAAAACATAGCTTTAAGGTTCTGGCCCAAAATAAACTCTTTTAGATATCAGTGTTTTACTGCAAGGCTAATGGAGGTAGCTGCCATACCCGTGAATAGATTTTTACTATGGATTTTTACAACGTAGACAATTTTTTTATTTCTGCTGATGGATTATTTTAAAGTTTTCAAAGTTCATCTTGCTTCTTTAGATGAGATTTGGTTTTCCTTTCAGGCTAATTTCTTCCATATTTGATCTGTAAACTACGTTGAAGAGCTGCAGTAGCAACAAAATGCATTTTCGCAGCATATTTCATATGAGGATTTCCAAGTGTTTGCAAACAAACACACCTCAGCACACAAGTAAAATGATTCAGTAGTATGCAGAGAACTGAGTTTATTTTTGCACTGAGCAATATTCTCTCCTACTTATCTGCAAATAAGTTAGGAATTCGGAGAGAACTGAGGCAATACTCTACAGATAATACAAGTATGTTCTTTGTACTTGAGCATTAGGTCCCTGCTATAGTAAGTTTCATCAGATTTATGCAGATTTATGTCAAAATAATCGGCGTAAGCCATCAGCCACGTTTCTTATCCTTACACAGTTTAAACAGCTTTGAACAAAATGTAATTTCATAGCTGGTTTTTAAGCCCACCTCACTTTTTCCTAATCCAATTCTCAAACTTTCAAAATTTTCTAAAGTAAGAATATTCACCAAAATAAGTACTAAATTTAAAAAACACTGGATTTCGTCCACATGGCTACAAAAAATAAATAAAAACTGTTTACACACCTCCCTCACAGCATTCCACCTCTGAAGACAGAGCGAAAAATTAAAAAGCACTTTACTATCTCAACTCAAGCTTAAAAAAACCCCAAATGTTACATCAGAAAGATTTTAAAGTCATTGTTACAACTAGAATAGCTGAGGTGTTGAATATTAAAGTTCAAGTTCAAGTAGGAAACATCAGCATTTGCAATGAATCGACCTGTTTTTACCAGTTAGAGACAATACTGCCAGTCCTCACTTGCAAGAGCATTGACACTCGTGCAGCCTGTACTCCGCAGTAACTGCTGACTATGAGTTTATGAAAATAAGTTTAAAATGAGAATATTAAGTTCTTAATTAAAAAATACCAGTTTTAGACGTTCTTTTCTCCTCTTGCCAAAGGAAGAGCTTGATGATCCAGGTTCTGATTCTTGGCCTCCTGTTTTACCATTATCATCCTCCTCCTCTTCATCTTCATCAAAGCACCACTCTGGTAACTCAGGTGGTGATGGTGCATCATCTTCATCTCCATAACGACGAAATAATTCCTTCAAATAGTCACCTTTATAAATACCCGGTGGTCTAGCCTGAGCAAAAGTAGCCACAGCAGCCTCAATACTGTCAAATAAAAATTGAAAATAATTACTCCGGATGCTTAATTAACACATTCTAGTCATGTTATGCTTCAACAAACGTGAGATTCACTGGGACTGAGAATTTTAAAAAAAGGGTAATTGCAAAAACATTCACTATATTTGAAACCTCATGCCTGGCAACAGTTGCACAAGATTCTGATATTTCTGTAGGCACTGCGTACATTCTCAGAAGTAACTGCAGCTTGCTTTGCTTTGTCTCCTTATGGTAGCTAATAGTGGTCTGCTGGTCACCTAGTTAAAACTTCTATTATCCCTATATAAAAGGAGTGGGTGACACACAGGCAAATACTTAAGGACTCAATGAAGACAAAAAAAAGGAAAAAAAAAAAAAGAACAAACTTAATGAAGAAAAATGCAGGTGTTGAAATTCCAATATGGCTACATTTTTCACCCTAAGAATTGTCTTTCGTTTCATTAGAGGTTTTGCTATCACACTGTGGAAAAACAACCTAATCTTCTGCAATTACTTCTCCTTCTGGAAGTTTCTCATAAAAAACTAATTCAGGAACCTTTTACTGTGCAGGTTAACATTTGATCTTAAGTGCTTGAATAAACTGGAGACTGGATCTCAAAAAAATTAGAAACCAAAACGAACAGTCATGCGCCTTCACCAGCCAAATGCAAAGCACTGCAAAACACACAAGAGCAATCCAGCACAAGGGGATTATTGTTGCTATTTTCACAGATCCCATGAAAATGTTTAACAGAAAACACTGGATATAATTCTGTCTTCAATTTATCATGGTTGCATGAAGTAGTAATGCTCCACAAATCAACATTTAGAAATCTTCCTAAATAAAGGAGAGGAGATACCACAAAAGGCACATGCCCCAGTTAGGCTTCTTGACAAGTACATATACATATCTTAAAGCTGGAACAAAAGCACATGTAACATGCAGTGTAAATAATCTTTTTCAGATAAGAAAATAGCCTGCCACTAGAACAAGTAACATGTATAGCTAAAATGGAAAAAAGAATCCAAATATAAAAGGCATTTTTTGTCTTTGATCTGTACAGTATGGGAAGGAACTTGAGAACTTCAAGGCAAATTTCCCAGAACAGCAAGAAACACGTCCTAAGAACCAGTAAGTCTGGTTATCTCTTCTGCACTTGAGTAGAAAACAAAACATTTTCAGGAGTGAGATTATCAGAACTCAGAAAAGACAGTTTAATAATCTGAGTTAGTTAGAAGGATCTTTCTTCCTCAATCTGTTTTCTAAGGCTCCTAATTTCTTCCTCACAAGACATTTTTTTATGTTGATATCTTTCTTAAATTTTTTCACATCTTACGTAATCAATGCCATTGAAAGGCCAAAACAAAGCAAAAGGGATGAGGCCTGAATGACACTCAAACTTGTCTCTGATAACAATATTAGAAGAATTCTGGAAGAGATGGCAATGAAAGCCAAAAGAGGCAGCACAGATTTCAAGCACAGGAACCTAGCTGAAAGAAAACGTATGTAGCAAGTTCTAGAAACAGAGCAGTCTTTGGGAAAAATTACTTGTGAAGAAGAGACTCAAGTAAGGTTTCTGATCACTAGCTAGAGAGCTTTCAGTCTGGACGCCCTTTCTTTAAACAGATTACAAAATACATCTCAGTATTCACAACACGTCAGCAGCATTCCTATATCATATGCTTAAGGGATGAACATAGATGGATTTTTTCCATCAGGAAAATCTTATTTCCTCATCGGCAAGTAACAGTGTCTTATTTTAAAGAATGATATGGCAAAAAGGATTTATCTTGATACAACGCTTCATGTTAACTACCACCTTGCCAAATTTCATTCTATTGCTGTGGACATTTTTCCCTTCCAGGTGATATCTGGGTGGCCTGTTAGAAAAAAATCTGCCAGAGATGAACAAACTTGATACAATTAACTACACCTGAATAAAGGGGGAAAAAAAAAAAAACCACAGCTGTTAAGTTTTAAAGCTTTTCTCACAGAGGTTTGGAAATAGAGGATGCATAAAGGCAAGAGATTCAAATAGATTCAAGTACAATTCCTCTTGAGAACAAAGGGCCAATTATGAGTCTAATTATTTCATGCTGCTTTTAAATTGTTAGATTAAAAGCATACCAATTTGCTAGTTCATTGGAACAACTAGAATCATAAAGATATTTTATCTGTGTCTACTTCCTGTACTTGGCTAAGATTCTGCCAGGATTCAGCCACCCACTGCTAATGGTGTTCTGTCTCCATTACTCCAATGTCAATATTCCAAGTTGAATAACACCTAACAATGACCTAGTTCTTTGCAAACAGCTTGCACACACATGCTAAGCCCCAAATAACTGTGTCCAGTTATAAGAAAATGCTGCAACAGAAGTAGGATTTTCTCCACTTAAAAGACCATACAAGAAATATCATCAGAATGCTTAAGATCCTTGTTAAGAAACATGCCTTGGATGGGACCCCGTCAGCAAGGAAATGGTGTTTCATGAATGCTATCAAACATGTAATTTTTTTTTTTTTTTAACACTAATTGTATTTGAAAAAGATCACGACTCTTCATGGAGGCACGAGCACCTTTAAACACAAAAAACCACCCAGGTGAGTCTGTATAGAAGCACGCTGTAGATGTTAGTCAAACCACAAGCTGGAAACAAGGACTCTGCCTACCCCCCAACCCTTTGGAAGCAAGTCTGCCGCTCTGCTGTTGCTCTAGCTAATCTCTTCTCTTCAGAACTAAAAAAACCAGCCCAAATAAACAAACAACAAAAAAAAAAATGCAAACCTACATGAAAAAGATGAAAAAGATAAATGGTCTTTCAGATCATCTCTGAGCTCTACATTCTTACTCAAAATATGGGAGATGTCACAGGGAAGAGAGACAGTACAATAGATACACTCTTAAAAGCCCACACTCAGCAGGTACAGCTGACTTTTGACATCCCAGACCTGGAAAGCTTGACTGAAACAGGCTAAGTCCTCAAGGGAGGATATGAATAATGTTAATATAGGCTGTTTGCTCAAGATCAGCAGGCAGTTTTAAAGTAACAAGCAGTGAAAACATTAGAATAGCTGTCAGGACAATGAGCGAAACATACTGAAGGCGTCTTTGGTCACTCTGCACAAATCCCTAGGAATTAACATTCAAAATTACCTCCAGTCCAACTTCTCAACCAAAAAGGCACAGATCAGAAATCCAGTTCTATTGAAACCATGTGTGCAATGGACACCTAGAAAAGACAAGAAAAGGGCATAATCATTTACAAGCGGTTTTTACAAACATTCTTCAGTTTCACAAGTGTGGTTTTGGACCCTTCTACCTTCACCAGTAACATTAAAGAGTTATCTCCCTTCCCATCACGGCAGCCCAGATCACATAAGGCACATAAGCCTAAAATGCAACTAATTACATTCTTTTGCAAATTATTAGCAAGGAGTATAGGATAGGTCAGTTTACCCCAGCTCAAGAGCACTACCTTAATGCAACTGAAATACGGCTAGTACAGATTAAAAGTATTTTTATGACTGCTCCAATGCTTATCAGAAGATAATAAAATCAAATTCAATAATGGTGCTTTTAGTGGATTCAACAAGCATTACATTGGTTTGACACCATCAGGCATAGAAGTCATATCCAGATTACCCTACCTCAAACCTGAAAGTGGTGTCAATAGACCACAATTCTATTTCAAATTTGCTCTTATTATGCTAAGACCAGATTTATTATTGTAAACATGTATATATATATATACACAAAAAGAAAAATATACAACAGTATAATCACCTTAATTTACTTTTCTTTTCAATGTATGTAAAAAATAATTAAGTCTTCAGCCTCTATTCACTGAATTCGTCCCCCAGCAAAAGGAGAGGAAGAGTCAAATGCATCGGAACTTTATTTTTCTCTCTAGGCAATAGCACCATCTAGTGATGAACAAACCAGCCTGAAAATTTGTGCTATTAAAAATGTGAAGAATGGAGGCAAGATGTTGCTTCTTCCTCGTATTGCATTTTATATTATAAGTATCAGAGCATTGAAGTTTGCACTAACACCAAACACAATTATTCTTAATGTTAACATATTTTTCAGTTGTGACCATGAAGCAAGTCACTTAAGTTTGTATTGATTTCCTCATTTCTCTACCACAGTAGAGGGTCGGCCAGAGTTTGTGTCTGCCCCACCAAGCCTCCCTTCTTAATCAGGCAAGGCAAAAACTTCTACTAACTTCTTGGATTCATCCATTCTAAACATTTAATAACATTAAAAACTGTGTAACTTGCATCAAATTAATTGAATTTTAGCTTCCTTACAGAATTTGTTCCCAGCAATCATTTCTCCTTCGTTTTCTGCTTAAGCATTTTGTTTCTTTAAGGTTGGCAGGCATACTCCAGTCCTTCAAGTTGCAAAAATAAAGTTTCCATCCCATACTGTTCTAGCTGAATAGAAAATGTTGTTCACTTACTCACTTTTCGGTCTCTTTTCATATCTAATCTTGACACTGGAAATGAAATGGCATACAACTGCTATCGGTAAGTCCTGCAGCTGTTACTGCTCCCCAGAAGGTTAAGTCAATAATGTTACACACATGACAAAGATAAGAAGCATCTCAGCAATGAGACCAGTGGCTTGGAAGGGGAAGATCACATAGGGTGCAGTACTGCAGTACTGTCACTGCTGCAGACTGCTTTGGCTTTTGATAACAACATCTTCCACACCAGTCCCTCTGATGCTCTGTCAGAAACAACTTTTCAGTAGTTCACAGAAGGCAAATGGAAAATCCCAACATTGCCCTTTTACTATGAAAGCCTAAACATGACAGGCTATTCAAAAATTTAGTCAACACATTATTTTCTTCTTGATTCTCTCTAATTGACTTTTTCCCCATAGAGGTGAAACAATCCAAATAATGGAAGAACATACTAGAATTCATAGAAGTCCCAAAGTTAATGACTCAGCACTAAACACAGCATTTTAAAAGCTGAAATACCAGTTGAATCGGTCTGCTATTTATAGGATATCACTGTGCTATCCATACTCCACTTAAATTGCTGACCATATTAATATTTCAAGTTCTGAAATACTGTCAGAGGACCAAGTGAAGGAACTGCGACAGGGGAGTGAAAAATGAGGAACCTTTAAAAGAGTGAGTGAGATCAGTCACCAAAAATATTTCAAGTTCTGGTGCAAGTTCTGAAGTATTGTTGATGGCTGATCCCACTCACTCCCATTTAGCAGTTCTTCATTTTTCATAGCACATACTTGCATTACAGTTTAGGAAAAAAAAAAAACAAACAGGTCTCAAACAAAAAAAATGCATTTTATGTGAAATAAAGAAATAAGAAAGTATAAGAGTGTACCCCCAAATAAAATCTCTCAAGCACTGAAAAAGATTTAAGATATTCAGTGGTATCCTATGACAGGACAAGAAGCAAATTGAAATACAACAAATTCTGATCAAACGTAAGAAGAAAAACCTGTATCTTGTAAGGGCGAGCAAACACTGGAAGAGGCTGCCAGAATTTATCATAGAGTCTCTAAGGTTGGAGATGGTCAAAACCCAAATGGGCACAGTCCTGAGCAAGCTGCTTTAGCTGGCCCTGCTCTGAGGAAGGGCAACTGACTGGCTGATTTCCACAGGTCTCTTCCAACTCTATCATCTCTTGTATAATTCTACAATTCTGTATGAATCTTGAAATGTATGAACATATCAGCTTAGTTTACCAAGCTCTTATCAATGACACCTACACAAACAACTGTTCCCCCGCACTCTGAAGTCACACAGACACTCTGCTTCAGGAAGGTTGCAGAATTATCATCAGAGAGGATAAGGAGAACACCCATTCCGTCTCTGGAAACCTAGCTGCAAAGTAACTTCTTCTCTCTGACAGTTTGCAGACACAGTTGAACATCAACATGCTTAACAGAAATCAGAATTAAATGGTTTTAGCTAAAACTAGAAGCCACCCAAATTAAACCAGGAATTTATTTTGCTCTGGGAAAAAAAATATCCTTAAGAACGTTCACATATTCACCACACGACAGCACATCGCAAAAGAAAAGCCTAATACTTACTACCAGTTTCCAGCAATTAATCAACTGCTTTGTGAGATTTACTAAAGAATCTCTGATCACTCAGTTATCAAATATGACTTCAAGTAAGCCAGGCCATCAAATCCCAAAACAATACCTAGGCAATCCACAACCTGCATTTAGATCAGCAGAAGTTACAAAAACACAATGCAAGTACCATGAGTTTGTAGACAGTTCCTAAGCCTGTAAGCTTTCCCGCATTAAGTCGATACATTTAATCGAATTCATGGATGCAGAAACATACTATTTTCTGTAAAAAACAGAACCATACCAGTTTCTGGAGTAAAAGCAGTCAAATCTATATATGCATAAACACTATACTGAGGAAATTCCTTCACTTAGACTTCTAAGAGACCGCAGTTATGAGTAAATATTAAATAAATTACCAGTAAAAACTAATGATGGATATAAGATGGATATAATGGGTGTAAGAAGACATACCTATAAGCTCCGAGGGATTCTTATCACTGAAGTGTTCACATACACGGATAAATGTTTCTGTATTCTCAGGTGTAGGGCACTCACCATGCCTGAAAAACACAGGAACACATAGATTAGGAGACAGATGGGGGAAAGGGAAGAGGAAAAAAAAAAAAAAATAATTACTTCAGCGTGATATTTTAAATTAAAAGGTAAATATTAAAAAAGTGCAGACAACTTACCCTTTACACTGGAGCTTTATATATTTAATCCCTTCTTTCTCTATATCATTCCTATCATAGAATCTAGTGGTGTTGGTCAAGTCTACCAGTAAACCCATTTTAACCTGAAAAAAAAAAAGTAAACTTATACATGTGGTTCAAATATCAGTGCATAAATACAAAATGGCTAGTAACTTCCAATTTAAAAGCAATAGCAGGCTACAGTTGTAGATTTAAAAATTTTTAGTATCGCACTTGTTCATAAAATCTGTATTTTACCACCAGTCATCTGTGTTTCTTTGTGAAAGCTGGTGTCTGAATTAGAACTAGCCATCAATTCAAAAACTTCAGTTTGTTCCCACCAACATTTCTAAATAAGAAAGCTGCTAACAGCAGGAAAGTATCTGGTAAAGAATTATTTTAACATGCTAAAAGACAAATAAGGTGGAATTGGGTGTTCTTATGCTTTAAGTAAAATAACATTAAACATTAGCACAGTGGAAGTACCATAAGAAAAATTAACTACTGAGACTTATATATAAGTATATTCCCAGAAAAAAAAATACCTCTTAATTTACTCATCCATTAAATAAGAGTGCAAAACAAAGCAAAACAAACAAACATGTTTTCAAGTTTAAAACAAAAACTCCCTTACATTCTCAGAAACATTTTATTCAAAGCTAAAATGTGAAACGACTCGCAATCTTCAAAGATGCTATCAGTAATTAAGGTGACAGTGTCAACCACTCAGATGTCAGGATGTACCTGAATTCAGGCTGCCTTGTCCACTCTACCCTAACGTGTTCCTTTCTGCACGAACTTAGTTTTTTAGTCTTTGGGTTTTAGAGCTGTAGAAGAGGTCTTTTAAAGCAGCCTTGAGGAAGTTACAATGTTTTTAAAAGCAAGACAGAACGCAGAAATTCCATTACATGGCATCCAACATACAGAAAACACTAACAAAGTGCATCCTACTGAACCTTGATCTGACAAATTTCCACCTGTGATCGTACAGCACAACATGCTAGGATAGAAAATTACATCCAAAATAAGCTCGTTCTATGAATACTATTTAGATATTTTTCTACCGTTCTACACCAGCAAACCTTTTCTTTTACATAGCATTATGGGGTTAGGTGTAACACTTCCAAGATGTCCTCAAGCTAAGGGGAAAAATAGTTATTTTCAAAGTAAGGTTACAATTTAATGAAAACATCATTTTAAAGTAAAGTTTTTTGCATTCAGTTCCAGTCTAGTACGAAAGAAGACATTCCAAAATGTGTATTAAACTTGGGAAAAAATGCTGTATCATCTGACAGTCTGAAGAAAGGGAAAAGGAATCGTGAGGAAAACAACCATTAATAAAAGCATGAAGACAGATTAAAAGATAACACCTGCTTAATATATCACATTGTTAAAGGAAACCTACAAGAAGAAATGCAAGTGATTTGCAGAACATCGTTTCACATCCACCCATCCAAAAGTAGGAGACAATTCCATTTTAGTGTTGAAAACTCCAAGCCAGTTCACAACCCCCCAGTTCTCAAATATAAGAGGCTTCAAATGTTCCTACTGGAAGCCTCCAAACTTCCCCAAACTCCTGCTATAATGAAGATTTATCACTGAGAAATGTGGGAAAGCATAAAAATTAATTTTATGTCAAAGCTTTTTAACTCAAAGAATTCTCGCATGCTTTTCCCTCAACTTTTAGAAATTACTCTCCTGAACACAGTCACAGATCTCAGTTCCCTGACTGACATGTAGAAGCCTGAACACTACAACATGCTTCAGACCTCAAGTGTCACCAAGCGTTTGGGATGTTGAAATCAATTTGAACGGGAGAATGAAATACAGCAAAGTGTCTGCTGGAGCGGAAATTCTGAACTACAGGACTTCCGGCCTGCTATTCCTTTGCAATTATTACAAATTGTTTCAGTCATACACAAGTGACGATCTTACGAAGTGACACTGTTCCTCAGACATTTCAGCAGTAAACCAAATAGGCATCCGATACAATTTAGCCAAAGCTATAAAAGCAGTTATGGCATATAAGGTATGTAAGGCCTGAAAGCAGTTTCCCTGCTTTACAGAAAGCATAAACATTTGCTCTGTCAGTTCATGGGATTAGCTGCACGTAACACAATTTATGACATACAATTTAGAGACTGCAAGGCAAAAGGAAAAGAGAAAGAAATTTTTAAAAAGCAGGCAGATTATGTAACATACCAGGTATCCAATTATGATGTTCCAAAACTCCATGCAAAAAAACCAGTGGTGTCACAGGAATCATAACACTGGACCAGGGTAATACTCTGCTTGTCCTGACCAACCACAGTTCTCACCTACAGAATAGATTCTAGTACACATATGTTCATCACACAGGCGCTTTGCTCTGCAACCTTGACATCACACCAGTCATCACTGCCATCCTCTCAGTCATGCTCTCACAGACTCACAGAGTGGCAGGGGTTGGAAGGGGCCTCTAGAGATCATCTAGTCCAGCCCCCCTGCCAGAGCAGGATCACCTCGAGTAGATCACACAGGAACACGTCACGGTGGCTTTTGAAAGTCTCCAGGGAAGGAGACTCCACCCCCTCTCTGGGCAGCCTGTTCCAGGGCTCTGTCACCCTCACAGTGAAGAAGGGTTTCCTCATGTTCAGGTTGAACCTTCTGTTTCCCAGTTTATGGCCATTGCCCCTCGTTTCTGTCACTTGACACCACTGAGAAGAGCCTGGCCCCATCTTCCTGATGCCCACCCTTTAGATATTGATAAACATTGATAAGGTCCCCCCTCAGCCTCCTCTTCTCCAGACTAAACAGACCCAGCTCTCTCTCGTAAGTTTGGTCCTAGAAAGTTCTTAATAGGAGCCGAATTTTGAAAAGCTATCTAAGCTAAAATACATAGTCACCCACCGGAAAAAAACGCAAAACTGTTTTTCCAGCCAATGTTTTGCATGAATCACATCTTTCAATTCATCACACCCATTGAATGACACAGCTTTGGAAGAAAGAATTATTTTAAATTGTTGAGCAACTTCTCATTAAAACATACATTTATTTCCTACCAGGACTGTTGCAACACTAGACTTACATGCCATATTCAAACACAATTGAAACTAGTTATTATTTTTGCTTCTAATTGCAGAAGATGACTGGATAGAAGGAAGAAAAGCTCATCAACAACTTGAAATTCTCATCTTCAACATACAATATTATCAAGATCTTCATGCCACCTCCATTCTGCTCATTCTTATTTTGGCCAGGCTCTCCATGTCCTCCTACAGTTACGAAAGCCTTCCTCCCCACTTTCTCACACTCCAGCTATCTCCAGCTATTAATGCCTTATGCATGTGCTGTGCAATTAAATGGGCTTAGCTAGGTTCCCCTTGTATGACCCCAGAAGTTTCTTATTAGACATTGGAACTTAAAAACATCCTCCCCAGGAGGGAGAGAGCATACTACAATACACTGAATTCTCTCCAGTCCCAGGATTTTTTTTCTTTAATTTCTTATTTGAGGAGAACAGCTTAAATCAGTGACTGAATTTATCTGTGAAAATAATAATGTGGCTGAAAACTGATAACTAGTTTTCCTAACAGGAATATTGTAACTTGAGCATACTAATTGCCCAACCATTCTTCTGAGTTAACTGATGTCCTAGCTCTTCACAGAGAAATAAAACTACCCCTTTTATAAAGCATAAACACTACTAACCTACCTACCCAAGAAAGAAAGAAAAAAATAAAATTATTCACACTGTCACCAATTGCTCCTGCAAGTTTTCTTTTTTTTTTTTTTGAGACCATTAAGATACAACGTAAATACTGGCAATCAGAAGAAAAAGGTGGTTGCTATCTCAAATCAAATCAGTCTGTAACATTCAGATTTTCAGCAACCTGTTCCATGGGAAAAAGTAATTACACAGGAAGACCAGTAGAGAAAGTTCCTCCTAGACAGATTTGGCCCTAAATGCTGAATCGGTACCTTCAGAAATCTGTGGTAGCAGCAGTATCTCACTATTACCAAACTCCAGATCTACAAGTTTCTGACAAAGTCTCTTATTTGGGAGATAAATTATACTGACTTAAGTAATAACAGTACTGTTTCAGAAGTGATTCATTCTGCAAAGCATTAGCAAGAAAACACACTGCAGTAGAATGATGAGAAGAGAAGACCCTGGGGAGGACCTTATAGCACCTTCCAGTACCTGAAGGGGTCTACAAGGAAGCTGGAGGAGGGACTTTTTCCAAGGGCCTGTAGTGACAGGACAAGGGGTAATGGGTTTAAATTGAAAGTGGGGAGGTTTAGATTGGGTATCAGGAAGAAATTCTTCCCAGAGAGGGTGGTGAGGCACTGGAACAGGCTGCCCAGAGAAGCTGTGGATGCCCCATCCCTGGAAGTGTTCAAGGCCAGGCTGGATGAGGCTTGGCAAAGTCTCTTATTTGGGAGATAAATTATACTGACTTAAGTAATAACAGTACTGTTTCAGAAGTGATTCATTCTGCAAAGCATTAGCAAGAAAACACACTGCAGTAGAATGATGAGAAGAGAAGACCCTGGGGAGGACCTTATAGCACCTTCCAGTACCTGAAGGGGCTACAAGGAAGATGGGCGGGACTTTTTACAAGGGCCTGTAGTGACAGGACAAGGGGTAATGGCTTTAAATGGAAAGTGGGGGGGTTTAGATTGGGTATCAGGAAGAAATTCTTCACGGAGAGGGTGGTGAGGCACTGGAACAGGTTGCCCAGAGAAGCTGTGGATGCCCCCTCCCTGGAAGTGTTCAAGGCCAGGCTGGATGAGGCTTTGAGCAACCTGGCCTAGTGGAAGGGGTCCCTGCCCCTGGCAGGGGGGGTGGAAGGAGATGGGCTTTAAGGTCCCTTCCAACCCAAACCATTCTGTTATTCTGCAATTCTATGAGCTACTTGGGGAAACCCCTTTTTCAAGATCTCCTCAACTGCACATTCATCTCATTGCCAGATTGTTGGTAAACTGCTGTTCTACAAATATAGCACTCCAGTAACCCACTGCATATCTCAACACATAAAGAATCATATTTTTTCAAACAGCAAACATTTAGCAACAATACCGGGGTTCAAGACAATGTAACAGATTTGATAAGAACAGGGAGTTTGAGAGAAATTACATGTTCTGCTTGTTAACCAAAATAAAATTGGGGATCCTCCTGCTAGTAATTGTACTATCGGATTCTAATCATCTCATGTCACCCAAGACATTACGAATTTGTAGTACTGCAACACAACTGTTTGATGTGCCCAGGGGAAAGGCTAGGAAGGACTCACCTTGATTTCTATTCTGTTGACAAATCACTAACAAGCAAATAGTCAAAAACTCTGAGTAAGTCTCTGAAGTCCTCTATAACTTCAAAATATATGCAGAATTTTAAATTACTTTAAACCATGAATAAGACTGTGTTTGGAAAATGTCAAGGTATGCTCTCTAAAGACAATGAAAACCGACGGAATAGAGGGACCCGAGTGGAATTTAGCTGCACAGATCCAATAATTCAAACAAGAAAAATCCTACCAGTTCAAGCACCCAAGAACAGGCACATATGCTTCATTGACAGTTCTTTCTTATCAGATTAGCCCACAGATAATTCTATCATTGCTATACCGAGTAGCTCACCATCTACTTCATACCAGTTCAAGCACCCAAGAACAGGCTCATATGCTTCATTGACAGTGCTTTCTTATCAGATTAGCCCAAAGATACTTCTATCGTTGCTACATCGAGTAGCTCACCATCTACTTCACACCTAATCCTAAATGAGATTCATAAAATTAAGACCCCCATATTTTAATCACCTGATCCTTTTGATGTTTAAACTCTGATATTGTTAAACAAATTCAGAATCCATTTAACATAGATCAACTGCAAAAAAAAAAAACACTGAAAAAATGTTACCAGCATGATTAGTTTTTTAAAACACAGTCAAAAAATAGTGCTAACCTTATATATAACAGCTTAATAAACAGATTAAAAGAATTGGGTTGTATGCTTTTTTTTTTTTTTGCCTGAGGGGTTAAAAATCCCATTTCCACATCTCCAGAAGCACTGGACTGGGGGCAGCCCTTCACAGAACTACATGAAAGGCTGGAAAGGTCCTGTTCCCACCTTTACTGTCAAAGTTGTGCTGCAGTGCTGAACAAGCCTGAGGGGTTAAAAATCCCATTTCCACATCTCCAGAAGCACTGGACTGGGGGGAGCCCTTCACAGAACTACATGAAAGGCTGGAAAGGTCCTGTTCCCACCTTCACTGCAAAAGTCGTGCTACAGTGCTGAACAACATGCAAGCTGAAGTACACAGACAAGATGGGCAAACAGAGAACGAGGAAATAAGCCAGAAACACAAATCTGTAACCCAAGGATAAAGGTATCAACCCACCTTCCTGGGTCCCATTCACTGCTCCACATGCAAGCTGAAGTACACAGACAAAATGGGTAGAGAATGGGGAAATAAGCCAGAAGCACAAATCCGTAACCCAAGGATAAAGGTATCCACCCACCTTCCTGGGTCCCACTCCATGCTCCTAATTTTTTTCTTGTTTTCTATTTATGGGGTTTTTTCCCCCACTAAGAAGTTACTGGATAAAATTTATAAATTGTTTTCTTCCATACTTGGGTATGACTGGTTTGATACCATAAAGCATTCAAGGCATCAAAAGAAGGAAATTGTTATGCGAAACTACAGAAGAGTTCTAGAAGAGTTCTATGAAATTCTCCTTTCACTTTCAAATGCTTTCACTCCTATAAGCAAAACTGCAACTTAACATATCCACACACAAGAGTCATTTGGAAAACTACACACTCAGAATCTGAATTTTGACAATGCCATCTCTGCAAGATGCAACAGCAATACAGACAAGAATGAGATTCTTGCTGCTAATACAGTGAAGGAGCTGCACAATTCTTGCCTGTATGAAAATACTTTTTTGAAAGCAGCAGTTGCAGAGAAAACCTGGAAAAGTAACAAAAAAAATACATTTTCTGTACAGATGTCCTAAAGGAAGCCATCAACCACTTCCTTCTTAAATCTGAAAAGCAACATTAGCACAAACATGAATAATGAAAATAATGTTTAAATGGAAAACCTGGAAAAGTAACAAAAAAATACATTTTCTGTACAGACGTCCTAAAGGAAGCCATCAATCACTTTTCTTAAATCTGAAAAGCAACATTTGCACAAACATTAATAATGAAAATAATGTTTAAATTACTAGAAAATTTAACTTTACCTTCAGACTCTTCAAGTAGTTGGATAACATACTCGGGTGAAAACGATTTTCTTCAGCAACCTGTTCATCGTATCTTGGTCCTAACATTGTCTTCAAAGGCAAAAACTTCCCTATGAAAGACAATCAAATTTTGCAGTGTTTTATATATACTCATGTAGATGTACATTTACTACTTTGTGATTTCAAAGTAACATGTTGATTAGACTTAGAGGTTCACCTTCAGTGAAAAATAATTGCAGGAAAAATATCAATAACAGCTGAATTGGAATACTTTTTAGTTATGGAGTTCTCAGAATTCACAAATAAGTTCAAAAGTTTAAAGGAAATAAAGGTCAGCTCTCCTAAAACAAGGTAATTTCACATTTTCAGGTTAAATTTGTGATTTAAGCTGCGGAGCTACAGCATGCAACAGAAGGGAGAAAATTTAAACTTGGTCCAGTTACAAACATGAAAAAAGCATTTTAAGTAACGGCGTGTTACCCAAATATGTGAATACCAGCTTTGATTACCTGCAAACAAAAAGAATACTGAAAAAAAATTAATTTGGTCCAGAATATCTGCACACTACAGATGTCTCTAACATGCTCCTTAAGCCTCGCTGCAAGAGTCCTGTGGCGCTGTTCAATCTTCCCTCCAAAACACGACACCTACCTGGGGGTCAGATATCTGGGAAGTTACAAAACTTGACTGGAATTAGTACTTACTTGGCTACATCCATCACTCCCTAGAAAACCCCAATTTTTTTTTAATATTGATTTTATTTTTCATACATCATGTCCACCACAGAATATGTGAAACAATGTCATTAGAGTCCTCTAGCTCTTTCTTTCTGAACCCCAGCAAGCTACAGTTCCCTCCGAGTGCAGCAGGAACAGGTATTTGAGCAGCACGTACTGACCCTACAGCTCTTCCTGCGCTTCCCAACAGACATGAACTTAGAGGCCAGGTCACTGCCGCCAGCTCTGCCTGGGAAGCAACACACCTCCTCCCGCAGACACCTGGGACCCTGCACTGCAGCTAGTTGTGGAAAATGAATGCAAATCGAGAGTAAGAAAGAGACTTGGAGTATGTGCCCAGCCACACTGAGGTTAATGATATAGGCCGGGAGTAATACTGGGAGAACCTCAGCATTTCTAAGTAGCTGTGAAAGTATTTCAATTAACTATATCTCAAGACTGATCACATAAACTGTCCCCCAAGAAAACACAAAAAGAAGCATTGCCCCTTCTTTCCTCCTTTCTTCTTCCTTTTATTTTTTTACTAAAACTGTTTCCATGCTGTTATAAAAACAGCCCTTCTAACACCAAAGGAAATGTGACCATATAATTGTATGGCACAGAAGAGCAGCAGAAATGTTTTGGTTGGTTTTGGGGTTTTTTTAATGCAGGAAGAACTCCAAATTGGAGCACTAGACATAAACTTTCCAGGAAAAAAAAAAAAAAGTGCTGCTAGAACCTAATCTTGTCAAATTCTATTTCTAAAATTCTTTTAATCGCAGTTACCCTGCCTATTTCCTAGAGTGGAACAAAACAAAAGTCCAGACAGTTCATTCTATACATGATTACTTTCTTTTTTTAACTTCAGTAGCTTTTAAAAAGCTATTCAGAAACATAAATACCCACACAGTATTTTGAACTAAGGAAAAACCTAACACCTTTCTACACTACTCCTTAAACCGCCTGATGTACCTCTTCAGCTACGGAATGCAGAGTAACTGCCACCATCCACAAGTCTTTACACAGTATTTAACTCAGTTGCAGGTCCTCAAGTGAATCAGCCCACCCAGCACTAACCCTAAAGAGTTCTTCTAAAACAATCATGAAAATACTGCTTTCTCATCAAGACAAAACATTTCCTCGTAATAGAAGAAACAAAATGCTCATTTTGAGCAAAACAAAACCACATGGACTGAAAAGACACTAAAACACCCGTTGTGTGCAGCTAGAAACTGAGTTTTCAGAGTAGCTCACTAATCTTCGTTAAAAATAGAAAAATGCATACCATTTCCACTAAATGCATGCTGCTAAGAGGTTTCTCCATACAACAAATTAAAGGTCATAGAGTTCTCCATAGCCCTAAATTCTATCCAAACATCTTACATAGCCTGAAATAAGCACTTAACTTTTGGGAGACACTATAAACCACAGAAGACAGTTGATGGAACCTGAGAAGCTTTATGCCACTTGTTAGCTCAGGTTGGGTATTAATCAGCAACTTGAGAAACACCCTTGCTGTTACGCTTGCCTGAGGCCATTCCAGCCTTTACAGCTAAAAGGAAAGCTGTTCGGTCATACATTAAATGGGAACAAACGTATAGTCACTTCAGCTTCAACTCACTCGTCTGTTAGAAAAACTAACTGCGCTCTACTTCCCTGCACCTTGTCATTCCATCAGTTATACATCCTCCTCCCTGGTCACGGCTACCTCCTCTCCATTTCCTTACTTCTTGAGCTATCTACTTCAATTTTCTTGCTTCTTTCTGTTGCCTGTCACCTTCAACACCATCGTCAGCCTCTCTCACTCACTATTAGCTCTTCCACATGAACCTGAACATGAAGAATGTACCTAAACATTTTTTAGCCAAGGCCTTCAATTAAGAAAAGGAGCTGCACTGACAAAAGAGCCAATAGATACATTGGAAAGCTACCATCCTTTATGAGACGCTTGGAAAAGAGCACAGAGATGGAAAACAGTGTCTGGGGGTTAAGACCGTTTCCTACAGCGTCTGATGACAGACTGTACAATTGTACTGAAGACTCTCCTGTTCTCCACCTTGTAGAACAGAGAACACTGCGTTCATTCCCTTCTCAGTAGCGCACCTTGCTTCAGCGCCTGATTTCCACCCCGATTTCCTTCTAAGCAACCATAATACGTTCCTGTTCATCACGGGGAGGAGACCAGCAAAGTAGTCTTTCAGCACCCCTGCAGCGTCTCAACACCTTTACACAGCTGTGGAAGTGCTAAGTATTTTAATAGAGCCCATTTCCTACCACTTCCAAAGACCAAACCTAGATCTTCCGAAGTATTTAGGTGCCCAACTTCTACAAATCCCAGTTTGGCAGTATCACCGAGAGGCAGAGCTTATATGGCAGCAAACAAACTACTTGCAAGGGTTAAAAAAGAGCAGTAAATTCATGTTATTTGGTTCCAGTTTACGGAAGTTTTACAATCAGATTATGAAAACAATTACTCTGGGTTTTGTGTTTTGGTTTTTTCCCACTTTGGGGATTTGTTTGTTTTAATAAATTACATTTCTCTGCAATAAAATTTCACATTATTCTTATGCAGTAAGCACTACCTTCCTAATTTACATTCTTGGTTTTCTCTAAATTGTGGCCGCTACACATGTATTAAGGATCTTGAATACGATCTCATACTGTTTTCTTCTTGTAACAGAAAACCAAATTTCCCTGACAAATTTGCTATTTGATCTTTACACAGAAGCTTGAAAATCCTCCTTCCCTGTGTGCCTACAAGTCCCTCTCAGACAGGTGTCATTAAGCTACAGAAAATATAAGCTTCAATTCTAAGAAAGATTTCTAAGCCTTCTAAGTAATACGGACGAGTATAAAGGAGGCAGTAGCTACAACCTCTGCTACAGTTCTATGCTACATCTTATGCTAAAGACTGACAGTAAAAACTGATTGCAACTCAACCTAAGCCCCCACGCATAAGCACCTGAAGGCTAAATAATCATCAATTCTTTGTGTTGAACTTGGTGGTGTGACAGTAACAAGGTGGTACTTTACAGGGATATAAAAGCATGCTACACCATTAGCATACAATTATCATAATTTAGTGTAGGTAACTCCTCAGTCAAAGTTTCAAATTAAATTCAAAATATTACTGGAACCTTGATATTTGACGATTACCTACTTCCATGATTAAGTTTAAATCTGTCAAATAGTTTTGGAAAGTGGATATTAAAAACCATTTTCCAAATTAGTTACCTGTGTAACAGATGGTATTTCTTTAGGTTGAAAAATAGGTTAAAATTCTAAAAATAAGAGCCCAGTATGTCAAGAGCATCGACATCAAGTGGATAAATCTGAGAGAAATCAAAGTGAACAACATAAGGCTTCAAATCTTCTACATATACATGTGCAAGTGTTGACACATTTTTTATGTTTTCTTAAAACTTTAATTAGAGAGCATACCAGTGAAAAAGCCATCCTTCATTCAGCTTAGTTTTCTTTGACATGAAGCTGTCAGCTCAATATGTGACAGCATCCACTAATTATTTATGACTATGGGATTTCTGGATTGAGCATTGATTAGGAAGGCTGTGTAAAGTGCCCGAGGTCAAAAAAGGGAAAACTGAGTAAGATAAAATAGTAAAATCCACAGTTAAAAAATAAAAACCCCACAACTTCCTAAAAAGTTACAGCCTTCTGTTTCATAAACAGCTATGCTGTGTCAAAGCATCCATTTCACCTAGTATCTCAGCACCAAAGCAGGTCAATAACAGACACCTAGGAAAGAGTCAGACCATGACAAAGACAATCCAGCACCGGATTATTCTCCCCAACAAGCTAAATACAGATCAGCACTTTCCTGAACCAAAGACATTATTCATCTTTGTAAGGGGTTATCTCTACAGTCATATGCAATGTGGATGTTTCTAATAACATTTCACCATTCTGCATGCCATGTGTACAGGATTAATTCACATGAACCAATAGAAGGAGACTGAAGGGACACTGCTCAGACACATCTCATGTCTTTTCTTCAGTATGTTGCTGGCGCTCTCCATGGCAAAACCTAAACGGACTTTTTGGCGGTTATAAAAAGTAGTAGGTGGCTGGAGAGATGGCGATGCCAAGGCAGTAAGGCTGAAGCAGTCTGATCGCTTTGGATCGGAGAGGTCAGAGGAAGCTCTTTACATCAAGTAAGTGACTGAGGTGCTACCCCAATGCAATAAATATGACAGTGTTCCATTCCGAACTGCTGTACCATAAAACCAGTAAGTGGCAGCAAAACACCAATGTTTAAAGAAGTCAACTGGAAAACAATGGAAGACATAGATCAATTCACCTCATTCAGAATGAAGGGCCCTGTTAACCTGAATGAACCCAATCTCACAAACGGAAGAGCTCCAGGCCTCATTAGTGCCTGTGTTTGGGGTCACCAAGAAATTCTAGATGCCACAACCATAGACAAGAGGGTCATGACCAAACACGTGATAAATGTTAGTCCACAGAAGCCAGACAAACCTTGCTTAGCAACATTATTACTATTACACTATCAGATGGGAATAGAGTCACAAACGACTTAGAAATTCGTTTGAAACTGTAACTAAAATTAGAATGTAACACATCTGGGAGACAGTACCAACATCAGTAAAGTCTAAAAATTATGTCTCAAGAAAACTGTTCAATGTCTTTGAATGTAAAACGGAGAGAATGTAAAAATGTACATGTAAATGTAAAAAGGAGAGAAGACTGATGGTTTACTATGACTTCTGGCAAGTTGCACACATAAAAAACCCCACCTAAAAATCAAGTCCACTAATGCAAGAATACATTACAATAAAGCAGCCAAAGAAACAAACCAAGCACTTTCTTTTTTGTGCAGCAGCTTCTTGTGCATGATCGCACCGAATGGAAAAGAATTACCTTGCAGTTACTGAATAAACAAACACACAAGCAGTGATGGCACAGCAGATGACATGCTGATGAACTGCATTCTTGCTTATTCTGTTACTATTTTTGAGAAGCCACGGCTTAAAGGACAGACAAACAAGCAAAACCGACAACTTCTAGAGATCAAGAACTTGCTAAGAGAAACTAAGAATAAAGAGCAATTAGTCTGTTTTTGTCATGGTCAAAGGCCAGCAACTTAGGCTACCAAATCTCTTCCTAGGTACAAAGAAATGCATTTGCCAGCGATCAGGAAAAAAAATAATGGAGATGACCAATACCAAACGGTTGTTAGTTAACTGAGTCAAGCTCAGAGAAATATAAGGAACTCCAGGGAAACCAGTAACCCACAAAATGAACAACTGAAATTAAGTAAATGCTAAATAATGCATACTGATGGGAAGATTAAGCCTACCCAGATGTTCTACTAGGTTCTAAATAAACCTGTAAACAATCATTGGTGTCCTCAGTTCCACAATCAACCACCGTCAGAAAAGTGTAAGATGGTGCAGAAACGTGGGATAGAAACCGCAGGAATTGTAACTGTTAAGCAAACCATGGCACGGTGCCATCTAGAATGCAACGCTGAGTAGCAAATGATGTGTTTTGAAAAAAAATACCTTTAAATTATTACAGATAGGAGAATGAAAGGAGTGAAAACTAGAAAATATTGGGGGAAGAAAAAAACACACTGGGGATTGGAATTGCTTACCTTATAAAGGAAAGAACTTGAGAAAACTGAGAAAAGTTTGTTTACTCTATCTCATACTAGGCAGCAGAGGAAACATTCATCCTAAGTCAGCACGGTAGTTAGCTCACAAACAAGAAATGTGTATTTACGTGACACCTGATGCACTGCCGCCAGACGCCAGGAAGACTAGATACCCAGCAACGATCGAGATGGATCGTCCAAGATGACAGCAATTACTGACAAAACTTGAAACACACCGAAGACTTTGGCGCACAGCACTTAAACTCATTCTCCAGGTCAACTGCTTGGGAACACAGCAGTCACGGTCAGTCGGCCCGGTAACAGATCAACACTGATCCTTCAGGGAGAACAAGCAAGCAAGCGAGAGGCTGCACAGGGGGACCTGTCAGGGCTGAGGAATGCTCCACTACGGCAACTTCTGCGCGTCCGGCTGCCTCGCTCATCAGACGTGATGGACGGGAAAAGTTTTACTCGTAAACTTAACCACTGCGAAGCGACGACCCTGTATTCATGGTCCCATGGGCAGGAGGGGGCCTATATCCTTGCAAAGGAGCCGGGGCGAATCGGTTTTAGGGGCTGCCCTAGCCGGAAGGAGGGAGAGCCCCCACGCTTAAGGCAAAGCTCTGCTGCAGGCTGGGCTTTAGGGAGAAGGGCCCTGCGGGAAGTCAGCGCCGGGACAAACACCGCTCCAGGGAGATCAGGGGGGCACGGCCTCCCAGCGTCCCCGCACCAGGACAAGGAGCCCCGGCCGAGTTGGAGGGCGAGGGGCCACGGCGGCCCCGAGGAGGC